>NC_054702.1:105989225-106149225 GCF_016097555.1 Gigantopelta aegis | reverse complement strand
CACTAAATGTTATATAATAAACTATGTAATGCTTAGTGGTTGTGTATAATATTAATAATTGCAGGCAGTCGATCTAACTATTAAATTACATATGAAATTGTGTTCGTTACACTATGTCCGTTACACCTTGTCTGACAGTGACACTGAACTTGCTGTTCCGATTTGTTTGCGTATTTTCACAAATAATGCATTTATTTGCATCGTCAATATTAAATTAAATTTAATATACGTCATGATGTACGATTTGTTACCTGTGTTTATTCCACTGAAAAATATGTGCATGTTTACTCCCGAAATTGTCTTTATTACCAAGTCAGACAGTAGAAACAGGGCCGTACCCTGGGGGGGGGGGGGGGGGGGGGGGTGAGAAACCTTATCGTTAGACGAGGAAGTGAATTTCTGTATCGTTAATTCATTATTAAATACTGAAAATGACGTAGTTAATAATGCAGCTAGTGGTACAGAAAATCGCTTGTCATTTAGTCACATTAATGTACACCTTCATTCGTACACAGTGATGTATACACATACACATGTATATTAATTGCAAATATCAAAACTTTATTAAGATGCCGTTTTAACGAGTGAATCATCAATAAGCCCCTTTTTTTGGTCTTCCCAAGACGTGTTCGTAAGTATTTCTGTTGAGCACAAAACAAATATTGTACATTTTCTTTTCTTTAAAACAAAGAGAGTGCACACAATCTAACAAACAATAATAGAAATAGAAAACTGTATTATCGTCAAAAAATAAAAGAACAAATCAACGACTACTCAGATTCAGTAGTAACAAAGAGCCTGTGTTGCAAGCGACTGGAGCGTAAACGCGCCGGAAGTAATTTAGTTGATGTTCGGGCCACTTAGCGCACATGCAAATCAAGGGCAGATAAGTATGTTTCCAATAGCTATTATAACAGAGATGTTAAATTTATCAAAACATGAATAATTAATTTTAAAAAGTGACTTAGAAAAGTCCACGGCCAAATAAATGCCGCAAAAAATTCAAAACACCGCGGTAGTCTCTCGGCATTGCCGATGGCCACAGATTCGGAATATTGTCTTTATCCTATGCCAAGCTACAGTGTTGTTAATCGAAGGTGTCGTTTGTTGAGTCGCCTCACGTCATATAGTGCACCTGTTGCACGCGGAATAATTGGTCACAGCTAGGTAGACAGAATTATATCCAATCTATATAATATCGTGCGGGGCAGGACTGGGGTATTTCTTTGTTTTCTCAACACGTTATAAATGTCGAAGGTCCTGTATCGATTTTACCCACTGATATTGCTGTTATAATCTTTGAGATATCGGTCGCCACAAACCATCCGTTTCGTGATATAAGTTATCAGTTATTCTGGGAACATTATATATTGTATTCTCTCTAGTTTTAAAAGCTAACACAGACGAGGATCGATGGCATACGAAAACTTAGTTCTATTATTAACAAATGTTTAGGTTAAATATAAACAGCTTTTTTATAATCGCTAGTTTAAATTAAGACATGTCTTGGAAAGATCTTGAAATAAATCTAACAAGTAAACCGATATCCGCGATCAAATAAGCTATGTCAGCTGACCAATCGATTATTGTTGTGTATAATAATGATACAGTCAGCCAGCCCCGCCGATCATCTGAATGTCATGTGAACAAATAATTAAAGCTGCCACAGCATGCTGTAGTTTCCTCGCCTACATCCACGCTGCAGTGTGGGCTAACAGTTAAGGTATCAAGAGCATTAGGTGCATTCCCCTGAATGTCAACAGAGTTAGGAAATATTTAGTATTTTTCACTTCACCCAGTTACTTACTACAGTGTTAATATACTGAATTATGCAGAACATTCGGTGCATTTTCCCCCAACCTCTTTGCTGCTGTGTCAACTAACAGTTAAGAGCATTAGGTACATTCATTTGAGTGTCAACTGAGATTCAGGTCGTTTCTAGTATTTTTACTTCACCCACCTGCTACAGTGTTAATAAACGGAAGTACCCAGAGCATTCAGTGGATACCCCCTCCCCCCCCCCCCCCCCCCCCCCCCCCCCCACCCCGTGTTTTGCTACAAAGTCTACAAAGTCAACAAAGAGTTAAGGCATCAAGAGCATTAGGTACATTCCTCTTAATGTCAATAGAGAGTTAGGGCGTTTATAGTGTTTTACCAACTTACCAGTGTTAACAAAGAGAAAGTATACAAAAGTAAACAAAACGTTATTGCTTAAAACTCCTGAATTTTGGTGGTATGATAGAGGGATGACTTACCTAATAGTGGTAAAACAACATTTATATCATTCGAGTTTGTATATACCGATCACTGTGGATTGCACACACAATTTCAAATTTCTTCTTTTTGGGCTGTTTTATAATTTAGTGATTTCTTGAAAACGAATATAGTAACATGATAGACGGTTTGTCGTGTAGTTTACAGCAATAGTGACTCTTTCACAATACACTCAGATTTCACCCTGGTAAAAGCAACTGGCGGCCATTTTGGATTGCACTGTTTTGCACGTAAAGCTTTTTTTTTCGAAATCTAATGTCTGACATGGCGACTTTTTAAGGGGAATACACCAGCTGGTCAGAACAAGTGGTGTAGTCTAAAACAAATCCTAGGCGTCATTAATAAGGGGAATACACCAGCTGGTCAGAACAAGTGGTGTAGTCTAAAACAAATCCTAGGCGTCATTAATAAGGGGAATACACCAGCTGGTCAGAACAAGTGGTGTAGTCTAAAACAAATCCTAGGCGTCATTAATAAGGGGAATACACCAGCTGGTCAGAACAAGTGGTGTAGTCTAAAACAAATCCTAGGCGTCATTAATAAGTTAAGAGGGTCGGGACGTAGCCCAGTGGTAAAGCGCTCACTTGATGCGCGGTCGGTCTAGGAGCGATCCCCTTCGGTGGGCCCATTGGGATATTTCTCGCTCCAGCTGCTGCTACTAATGGGAAAATGTAGCGGGTTTCCTATCAAAGATTAATGTAAAAATTACCAGATGTTTGACATCCAAATAGCTGGTGATAAATAAATCAATGTGCTCTAGTGGTGTCGTTCACAAAACAAACTTTTTAAACTTAAGACGTCATAAATTTCAAAGTTTGTCAATTGCTTCTTTTTTTCTCATCAAGACCGTGTTTTGCATTAATAATTGAACTTAAATTCCAAATGTGTACGTTATTTTATTCAAAAGTAAAGCTAATTTTGATATATTTCAGAACTTGTTTATACTACTACTGTTTTACTGGGTCGGAATGATACTGAAAAGGACTCACAAGTATGTAATCATTTGCAGGACAAGAATTAAAACAAAACCTCTGCGATCAATTTATACAACAATGGTTTTTGGACATTACAAAGTCTTTTACGGGTCAATTCTATACATTATTAAAAACAGAATTTTACTTCGAAACCTATTTGTCAAGATTATCGTACCAAAATAGATTTAAGATTGCCAATCGAAACTGGCAGATGGTTTAACGTTCCTAGAGAAAATAGAATATGCAAACTTTATTATACTGATATTGGAGATGAATATCATTATTTATTCAGTTCTAGAAATGATAATATTGAAAACATTAGAAGAAAATATATAAAACAATATTATAGAATTAAACCTAGCGTTTTTAAAATTAAAGGTATGCTGTCATTATGTAATGCATCATTATTGAAAAACCTAGCTATAGTTATTAAAAAGATTATCTAGTCTTGTGAACTGACGTTTCTCCGCATAGTTTAGCTATTTTGATTGCATATCTTGTGTTCTATGTTAACTATAGATACTTCTGTGTTGACGCCTGTTCTATGTTAACTATAGATACTTCTGTGTTGACGCCTGTTCTATGTTAACTATAGATACTTCTGTGTTGACGCCTGTTCTATGTTAACTATAGATATTTCTGTGTTGACGCCTGTTCTATGTTAACTATAGATACTTCTGTGTTGACGCCTGTTCTATGTTAACTATAGATACTTCTGTGTTGACGCCTGTTCTATGTTAACTATAGATACTTCTGTGTTGACGCCTGTTCTATGTTAACTATAGATACTTCTGTCTTGACGCCTGTTCTATGTTAACTATAGATATTTCTGTGTTGACGCCTGTTCTTGGCATGCATGTTCATTATGTATTTGAATTGTCCTCTTGTTAAACATTGTAATGTGTCTGACTGTTGTTTAATAAATCTTGAAATCTTGACAATTTTAATATCATTGTCCTGATGAAACGCGTTTTGGCATCTTACGTATTACCACCTAATTAGCGATGTGTTACATAATGACTCTAACCGTTACTACAGCAACTTGACAACTTTAATATCCTTTAATATCCATGTGGGTGTAGATTACGTTCAAATCCCTCACAGTCGTAACGACCAAGCCACATTCGTATAACGATACACCTGTTAACAGTTCATTAGCAGTTCAATTAAGAACACGATTTTCTAAACAGCAATGCGTCTGGCAAAGTAATGTATAATGGCGAAAGTGCTCGCAGCTACTGCGCACAACGGATTTCCGTCTGTATTTGTTAAAGCCTGTTATGTGATTAAACATTAAAATAACAGTACCACGCACACACACACACACACACACACACACACACACACACACACACACACACACACACACACACACACACAACAATTATCACTTACACACACAACAATTATCACTTTGAAGTAGCTAGGTACGCTAAAACCAATGTTCCCAGGCACGGCAAATCAGTGGGTTTAAATATGCTGGTGACCTAAACTACAGTTACTGCATATAACGGCAATCTGCAATCCAAGACCATCTATGTACGTTATGAACAGGTTTGACTGTATCGTTTTAAACGTAACATTGCTCAGGTTTTGTTAACACCTATGTATAATTTTACTATGGAATGACTGACTGTTTTGTATTGTAGTTGTTACTGCTTGCTAGTAGTTGTGTTTACACTTTACTGCGGATTTGTTCCAAGCGGAAGTACAAGTTTTCAAATGTGTAATATTTCCAGTATTGTTTCCGTGGTAACAGTGGCTATAATACCTACTGAATGGGGGGGGGGGGGGGGGGGGGGGGGACTGTGGTGAGAAATAGAAATGCATTATTTCAATGAGAGCGTCTACACTGGATGCTTGCGATGCGTTTGTCTGCAAACCACATGTGGGCAGTCACAATGAAATAATCGTATATGGTGTACATGCCCAAGACGCAAGTCGCAGACGATCAGACGCAACAATCGGACCGCACGCATGCGCCGCATCCAGTCTGTATGAGCCTTTAGTCGCCACTTTGTAAACAATCGCACACAATAGGAAAGTCCTCTCCACTCATTAAACGATTCAAGCAATTGTAGAAATATTATTCCTTTTTTATAAAGCAAGAATTAAAAATAATCGATAAAAGTGATCACAAAACAATTGGAAATTTAAAAAATACAGAACTATAGCCTACCATTCGTTTATACTTATTGTCGTGCTGTATCCAATTCAGGTTCAATCAGACTGTCCTGGGCACACACCTCAGCTATCTGGGCTGCCTACCCAGGGCAGTGGGTTAGTGTTTAGTTGTTAGTGAGAAAGTAGTCTAGGTGGAAGCCGGAATCGGTGTCCCAGTTTCAAATTCCTCCCGTATTCAAGTTACTCCCAGGGTAATTTGAACCTAGTTTCAGATTACCGGAGGTTGTTTGAACCTAGTTTCAGATTACCGGGGGTTGTTTTAACCTAGTTTCAGATTACCGGAGGTTGTTTGAACCTAGTTTCAGATTACCGGGGGTTGTTTGAACCTAGTTTCAGATTACCCCCGGGGTAGTTTGAACCTAGTTTCAAGCTACCCCCCTTAGTTTCAAACGACCCCCCGGGGGTAGCCTGAAACTGGGGGGTAACTTGAACATATATGGTAGTTTGAAATTACCCCAAATTTCGGATTAACCCATTTAATATCTCAAACTAGACAGCGATTCATGAACGTGTTGTGAATTAGATTAATTTTACATAGTGATATTTCCTGGGGAGAAAAATGGTGAGTGACTGAATCATTGTTTCACGTCCGTGTATATACACAGACGACGTGATGTCGACGCAGGAAGGGGCTATACGTAAAATATAATAGGACAGACATATTATGTGTTCTATTATTTACGTATTGACTATTAACAGTTTATATCTGAACTTTGGTAGTAGTATACAAGAAATAGAGATTATTACACGAGCGGGTGTGTCATACTGATTTTACGAAACGAGTGACAGATTTCTTTGTATGAAATCTGTCACGAATTTCGTAAAATCAGTATGACACACCCGCTCGTGTAATAATTTCTTTATTTTATAGGAATACTTAATATATATATCAACGTTTCGATGTAAAAAATATACCCTATTTGTGAAGATTTACTGGTTGTTGGGTGGGGGTATTTTGAAACTACGGGGGGTAACCTGAACCGGGGGGTAATTTGAACCTGGGATGCGTTCCCAGTACCCACCAGCCTCAAATTCGATGACTTAACCACTACACCACCGATGCCGGTTACAACCAAACAATGACGCGACCAGAAGGCCAACTGAACGGGCCTTATTCTGTTCATTCGAATTTTGCAAGTCAAAAATACATACATACATACATAAATAAACGTAAAGCTTCTGTTTTAGCACAATTAATATACAGTTGGAAGCAGTGGTGGGAATGGTGTGGATGAATTATTGTTCAATAGTGAAACTGAATCCGTGCATAAAATACAGTTCTGCATTTGCACGAGGATGTGTTAATCTAGGACTTATTCAGTACCAGCAGCATGTGTGATTAGTGTGACACGGTGGATCACATGATTACCGGGACTCCCACGACGGCGGGTATTATAAACCAGATTGTTGTAGAACGACCTGCGTGTTAATAAAGTTCTCTTCAGTTAGTAACTATTTGTAAATAACATATGCAATTTTGGGGAACTGATTGTGAACAAAAGTCAGGTAAATTGTATGACTTGGTAACCGACAAATTACAATATCCTTTTTAGTCATGGATGAAAAAAGAGAAGTTTTGTATCAATATCCCAATTAAAGGGACAGACCCTAGTTTCAACCTGTGAAAATTAACAATAAGTTTAGTTAATCTACAAACCTGTAACACATTTGGATAACGTTGCAATTGAGTAAAACATGATTATGTGACTTTAAAATGGTAAAATATCCTCTAAAAATAGACTAACACACGACTCCATAACTGTTATTTCTCATACGCACGTGCGTTTTTAAAAATATGAGAAATGCATTTTGTGATATTAAAACACCAGGACGACCTAAAAACACTTCGAATGTATGGAAATTGATAATCTAAACCATAAAAATCTAAGTAAAGCATGATTTCAGTTATCGAAAACGGCTACAATAATAAAAAATATGTCTTAGTGTTTAAAAACTAGCGTATGTCCCTTTAAGGGATGTTCCAGCTTTACATTTTAAGCCTGATTTCCATAAAAGATTTAACGGCCGCAAATCGACGAAGACTCGATCTGTGTCGATCTGCGTCGATTGTCTGTGTGTTACCGCTTCTATGGAAGTCATTGTTAGTTTTAGAGCTCGGACAAACATAAGTCAGTCTGTCAAAATAACAATACAAGACGAATTGTGCAATCCTACTCAGAAACGTTCTTACACACCCGTTGGTGAGAACACCATGCGTTATTTTTTATTACACATGATTGTTTACACACGTACGTGTGTTAACAATTTCAAGACATACGACTGGCTGCTCCTAGGTGATGACTAGGTCACCAATGCCATACATCCAATGAAAAACTACACGATGGAAATCGATTAGACTGTGACGTATAGTTAACCTGATATTCATGTGTCTGTGACGCGTAAGTCAGCTACAAGTGCAACGGCTGTAAATAACGTTTAGTAAAAAAAAAGATGTTAACATTTGCTTAAAACCAGGTTTTTGAGGATATGTAAGAAATAGAATAATATATTCGTGTTCGTTAGATACCATTTATCTCACAACTCGTTGTTTAAAAGTGTATCAAACTCGCTTTCGCTCGTTAAATACATTTTAAAAGAACTCGTTGTGAGATAAATGGTATCTAACGGACACGAATGTATTATTCTCTATGTATCACATAAAAACACTGTAACAGAACCAACAGAATTTTGGATCCGCTCATGCTAACTCTCTGTCCTTGACAGACAGCCCAAATAGCCTAAGTGTGTGCACAGGACAGCGTGCATGAACCTTAATTGAATAGAAAAACGAAAATAAGTATATTAAATTAATAATAAAAAAGAAACACAGTACAGCTTAAAACATAAATATTTGTGATTACCACACACACAAAAAAAACTTGCTTAAAATATGGGAACATATCTAACAGCAGATGACAATCTTGGCATTGATTATAGTAAAATGTCGACGTTTCTCTTCCAACCTGCCGTCGATGTACCACTACCTGAAACCGTGATTAATGTGAAATTCTACTCATACCTGTAGAGCACCGCCTAACAATACAGCTGTACTTGACTGATTCTGTCACCACGGACGATACATCATTCACCGTCAGTACATCATTCCAAGATAAATAAGTTTTGCATTCTGTTTCCTTCATACCTAGGGGGCAGAATGTAGCCCAGTGGTAGAGTGCTCGCCTGATGCGAGGTCGGTCTAGAATTCATCCCTTTGGGACACCACTAGAGCACATTGGTTTATTAATTATCGGCTATTGGATGTCAATCATTTTGTAATTTTGACATAGTCTTAAAGATGAAACCCGCTACCTGTTTCCATTAGCAAGGGATCTTTTATATGCACCAATCCACAGATAGGAGATCTCATACCACAGTCTTTGATATACCAGTTGTGGTGCACTGGCTGGAACGAGAAATAACCCAATAGGCCCACTGACGGGTATTGATCCTAGACCGACCGCGCATCACGCGAACGCTTTACCACTGGGCTACGTCCCGCCCTATATAAGCTACTACTACCGTAAAAAAAAGCAAGGGATCTTGTATATGCTCCTTATCATAAACAAGATCGCAAATAACACGACCGTGAGGCATTGACTGGACCGGCATAAAAATCCGTTAGGATCAGCGAGAGGGTTAAGTCTACAACCCGTGGTACCTTGACTGGGCAGGTTAAAGTTGGATGTCCATCTTTTGATAATTCTTACTTGTAGTCTAAGTGGAAACCTGTTACATTTTTCCTTTAGCAGCATGGTATCTTTTATATGCATTTTCCCCACAGGCATGACGGCGCATACGATGGCTTTTAATTTAGCAGTCGTGTGAGAAGGATAAAGATAAATGATTGGAAGCTCCGATACCATGTGTCTTGGGATCGATCCTTCTCGATGAACCTATTGGCTGTTTTTCAGTTCCAAACCAGTGTACCACGAATAGTAAGATCAAAAGTCGTGGTATGTAGGAGTACCCTATGTGACGGAAGCTGGTTTCTCCTCTCACCATTTAGTCTGTTGCAATATGCTTGTTGAATTAGGATATCATATAATCGTAATTAAGAGTTGTCGTTAAGAATATCTTTGTTTTCTTCTGTGGATAACCAGTGCACCATGACTGGTATACCAAAGGCCGTGGTATGTGCTATCCTGTCTGTGGGATTGTAAATATAAAAGATCCCTTGCTGCTAATTGAAAAGAGTAGTACATGAAGTGGCGACAGCGCGTGTCCTCTCTCACTATCTGTGTGGTCGTTAACCATATGTCTGACGTCGTATAAGCGTGAATAAAATGTGTCGAGTGCGTCGTTAAATAAACCATTATCTTTCCTTCTTGTTCTATATGGCTGTAGCCTAGTGTAGCGGGTTGCTTTCCCTGTATCAGGTTTATTTGGATATAAGCACCGCAGTGCGTGATTAATGTTTGCTAGCCTGTAGCTAGTAGAGAGACACACAGAAACCTAGTCCGTATTTGTACTCAATGTGCTCTTCTAGCTTTATTATTATTTAACGATGCATCACCTGCAACATATGGCTATGTTAGACATGTTAATAGAAATCTGAATCTAGAGAAGAGAGAAGAAACCCTCTGCTGTATTTAGCAGCAGCGAGTCGACATGTGGCAGAGATAATATTGCGACTTTAGTGGTAAAAAGTAAAGTTTTGTTTTATTTAACGACGCCACTAGAGCACATTGATTTTTTATCTTATCATCGGCTATTGGACGTCAAACATATGGTCATTTTGACACTGGTTTTTAGAGGAAACCTGCTGTCGCCACATAGGCTACTATTTTACGACAGGCAGCAAGGTATCTTTTATTTGCACTTCCCACAGGCAAGATAGCACAAACCATGGCCTTTGTTGAACCAGTTATGGATCACTGGTCGGTGCAAGTGGTTTACACCTACCCACTGAGTCTTGCGGAGCACTCACTGAGGGTTTGGAGTCGGTATCTGGATTAAAAATCCCATGCCTCGACTGGGATCCGAACCCAGTACCTACCAGCCTGTAGACCGATGGCCTAACCACGACGCAACCGAGGCCGGTACTTTAGTGGTATGCATTTGTTGGAAACCCACTTATATACCGAGATGTTTTGATCACAGAACCTTACACGTCAGATTAATGCGCGTCCACTTATACGTTCAGATCGTCGATTTAACCATTGAAGGAAAACCAGCCTTTTAATGATAATATTTCCAGTAGTGATGGCGGTAGCAACAGCAGCAGCAGCAATAACAGCAGCAACACCAACAGCAAGAGCAACAGCAGTAGCAGTAGCAACAACAAGAGTAGCAAAAGTAGTAGCAGTAGTAGCTTCAGCAGCAGTAGCAGCAGCGCTGGTAGTAGCAGCAGCAGTAGTATTAGCAGTAGTAGTAGTAGTAGTAGTAGTAGTAGTAGTAGTAGTAGTAGTAGTAGTAGTAGTAGTAGTAGTAGTGTTAGTAGTAGTGTTAGTGTTAGTGTTAGTGTTAGTGTTAGTGTTAGTAGTAGTGTTAGTATTAGTAGTAGTGTTAGTAGTAGTAGTAGTAGTAGTAGTAGTAGTAGTAGTAGTAGTAGTGTAAGTATTAGTAGTAGTACCTCTGATGATTCATCCAAAATTCTACGTACATACGAAAGGGCGGACATATTTCAGTGGAAGAACAGTCGCCTGATGAGCAGTCAGTCTAGGATCGATGGGACAATTGGGCTATTTGTCGTTCCAACCACAGCTGGTATAACAAAGGCCGTGGTATGTGTGAGATGCTGCATAATCGGAAAGTAGTCCATGAAGTGGCTACAGTGGGTTTCCTCTCTTATTGTCTGAGTGGCCCTTAACCACATGTCTGACACCCAAAAAAAAACCCGTAATTAATGTGTTGAGTGCGTTGTTAAATAAAACATTCATCCTTTTCTTTTACGTGCGAACATGCAAGACAGGAACAAAATAGGATACTTGATATATTTAAGTGAGAACTCTCAGAGATTATCTGAACGCTTATCGCATTGCTGAGACTAAGGATTGCAAAGAGATCAGACAGCGTAAGAAATCATTTTGGAGAAACTACGTCTGCAAACCGAATCCCAAAACGTTCGTCAAGTCTGTCTGGAATACAAAAAATCAAAGGAAGAAACAATCCAGTAATATGGTCCATCATTTGTTAATGACGTGAATAACACATTTCAACGTGACATTGCCAACGCTTTAGTAGACAACGTTTAATACAGCTCTTTTCGTCTTTCGATACAGACACCTTTAGAACTGTTACAATTAAAGGTGAAATGTATCATAGCAATTCTGCGTTTGAAAATAGACACAGACACTTATTTATTAAGAAGTTGCAGGATGCGCTTTGTAGAATTCACGATGCTTTAGTAAACCGAGATAAAATACATTATCAGTAACTAAAACATCTAAATCATCTTGGATGGTTCTAATAATTTCTAAATTCTGGGTTGCTGGAAATTTCCCTTCTGACTGGAGTGAAGCTATTGTTATTTACAAGCATGGTAAGGATCCTACAATTCTCGACTAGTCAATGCCCTATTACTCTTTAAAAAGTGCTTTTGTAAAACCGTGACACGAATGCTCAACCGTGGGCTTGCCTGGTATTTTGTGTCCAAGCGGTAAATTCTTAGCAGGGAAATCTTTATCTATGATCAACACTTTTTGAAATAGTTTTGATTTGGAGAAATGACATTACGAGAAAGTGCAGTATTTTAAAATACCTTAATGGCATTGACTTAACCGAATACTCTTTAATTTCTAAGTTTTAGAATTATATTTGCAGATTCCTGCTGAAGTCGAGTTGGTTTTCTAATGAAGTGGATTTTTATGTGTGAAACCGACAACGGATATTGGTATTGTCGAAATGACAAATCTTGCTATCACGAGTGAAGAAAATAATGATAAAGGTTTGTGTTTTATTAACGACTTATTGTTAGGGGTAACTTTAGTTCGTGTAACTTTAACATTGCAGAACACAGTACACATAATAACGCATTTCGTTCCATTAAACATTTAAGCGATGTTTAAATTTTATTACTCAAAATTAACATATTTATGTGTAAAAAGTCTTAAACATTGGTCTATAATTGATTTACTTTACTATCAGTTATAACTATTCTAGAAAAAGCTGTCTAGGTTGGGCAGATATACATAAAAATGATAGAGCCTATTGTCCATTAGTAGTTTTGAAAATCTATACAATTTCAAACCAAAAACTATTAGGCTATCATTATGCAACTTAGATCACGCAACTTTAAGGTGCTCATTACTCATTAGACAATGTGGTGAACTCCATTGAAAGTCCGTAACACAGACACACATCTGCAAACTTGCGCATACACGCACAACTTAACTTCATGCAGATAAAAATGCACTTGAACATTTTGAGGGGACTTGAAAAATGTTGTTTTTTTGTTTTTTTGGTGCGGGGGGGGGGGGGGGGGGCGGCGCGTCCCCCTGATCCCACCTGGATCCGCCTCTGGTTAGTGGTTAGTGGTTAGTGAAAGAGAAGTCGGTGTAGTAAATTCACACCTATCAAACTCGCTCTGGGTGGAAACCTGTACCAGGAAGCGAACTCAGTACCTACAAGTGATTTAACAACTACACCACCGAGGCTACATGTGCTATTTAACGTGGTAGTTTTTGCAACGTTAAGCCAATAATTATATTTCGTAATTACTAGTATGTGATTCATATATTTCGTAATTATGTGTTAAAGTTCATATAATACAGAAAACAATTATCGTCAATTATCATGTTTTCACAGCCAACAATTGTGTGTAATGGTGACTAACGTCACTTCATAGCCTTATGAACACAACTAAATGTGCGCACATTGTTTAACGAAGGAAAGTATGTTTCACAAATGCTTGAATAGGTTTAATAATGTAGATAACCCAGTAATATGAAAAGCAACACAATCCTTAAGCATGTAATAAAATTTAAACATACATATAAAAGGTACAATTACCATAGTTTCAAAGTAAAAGTTTGCTTTGTTTAACGACATTACTAGAGTACATTGATATATTAATCATCGACTATTGGATGTCAAACATTTGGTACTTTTGACACAGTCTTGGAGAGGAAACCCGCTAGATGTTTCCATTAGTTGAACCACCTCACAGACAGGATAGCACATACCAAGGCCTTTGATATACCAGTCGTGGTGCACTGGCTGGAACGAGAAATAACCCAGTGGGCCCATCGAGGGGACCCTAGACCGATCGCGTATTAAGCGAGCGCTTTACCACTGGGCTAAGTCCTGTCCTCCATAGTTACAAATGACTTTTTCTTTTCTTTTTCACTAATAATTAATTTGCAATAATTAATTTAAAATTATTCAATTTTACACAAAATCTTTGCATAATTAATACGAAAATTATAACGAGCTGCTACATGGCATAAACAGGAGCCTTCTCGGGAATAAAACGTACAATTGCCATAGTTTCAAATGCCATATTTTGTTCTCCACCCCACACTACCCCCCCCCCCCCCCACCACCACCACCACCCATCAATTTATTGGTAATAAATAATTTTAAATGAATCGATTTAACACAAAATATATGCATAACTGTAATGAGCTGCTACTCGGCATAAACAGGGGCTTTCTCTAGAATCCTTGATAAAAGAAAGAAGTAACCAGGAACATATGATTATATGTCACATATCCATACAAACAACAGCTAGTTAATCGCCATGAAGAATTCGGTCACACACTATCGATTTTTTTGGGTAAAATTAATGTCTTTGTTTCTACTAGTAAATGAAATTATTCGGCTCAAATTTTTATGCAGTTCAAGATATAACCTTTACGGAAACCGTCATTATGCAATTTGGATAAATAGCACATTATGCATAGAGTAACGTATACTAGTTACAAGAAGCTAAGGGTCACGTGGACACTGCGCCTGAGAGGGTAGCCAATTCGAAATAACGCTCACTTGCAGCCATCTTGCTACTTGTCTCATGGATGTGCCATCATTCAGACATGACAGGGCTTGACCACAGTCCAGAATGCTCAGTTTAGGTTTTGGTGGCATGGTTATCCGAAGCCAGTTTTCAAACAAATGTATAGCCTCCCAACCCTGATCAAACATGAAAAGTGTTAACATAAACAAAGTGCAACATATGCAGTTTTCAGGCAGGTCACTTTTAAAAAGTCAAACAATCTTGGATTTTGTTTTTCTTCGGCCATACGATTTCTAATGGCAACCCAACAAAGCTGTGAGTAAAAGGCTCGTGTACATGCAGTCTAAAATACTTTATTCAAGTCTGTAACCTACTTTTCATTATATATCACCGCGCCTGATTTTTTATTAAGTACGGTAAAATTTGATACTGGCCCTTACCGTGTTCTGATTAGTATACACAGTGCGCAATAAACAGTTTGATACCATTCCTAGGCCCAAACCCCCGGGTCGAACACACAGTAATGTTCTTTCCAAATGAAATAAATACTCTGTATGGCTTCATTATTTGGATGATTATATGTATTTTAATAACAACAATAGAGAAATGTTAATGTATGATAAAATAGGTCCATCTCATTGTGGACATAACACACAAGAGGAGCCAGCTGTTACACCGTGTTCCTCTAGGTAACAAATCACACGTGTGTATTGTGGATTCAATGATAAAACATTTGAAACTAACGCCATTTCGGTCAATTCTTTGAATATCAGAAACATGTTTTATGGTTGTTGGGGTTTTTGTTGTTGGTTTTGTTTTTTGTTTTTGTTTTGTTTTTTGTCAAGCATGATTCGTACAAACAATTTTTAAGGAAGGAAGGAAATGTTTTATTTAACGACGCACTCAACATATTTTAGTACGGTTATATGGCGTCGGACATATGGTTAAGGACCACACATATATATAGAGATGAAACCCGCTGTCGCCACTTCATGGGCTACTCTTTTCGATTAGCAGCAAAGGATCTTTTATATGCACCATCCCACAGACAGGATGACATATACCACGGCCTTTGATGATATACCAGTCGTGGTGTACTGGCTGAAGCGAGAAACAGCCCAATGGGCCCCTGACGGGGATCGATCCCAAACCGACCGTGCATTAAGCGAACGCTTTACCATTGGGCTACGTCCCGCCCCTAAACAATTGTTTAAGTCAGTTGTTTGAATTTGATGTGTTCAATGGGTTGGACAAGGGTCTTTTCTCTTTTCTTTTTGACAACAGGGAATATAACTTAAAGTAGTCATAATTATATTGGATTATACATAATAAAGACATATATGTTCCAGTGTTTCGTTCAGCAAATATTCCTTTCCTGCCTACATGCATTATGAGTATACTGTATTAGTTCTTTAATGTGCTATAGTGGTGTCGTTAAACAAAACAAACTAACTTTCATCAAACGCACGTAAAACACAAATGCTACCAGAACAAAAACAAAAGAAGAGGGTTTCTAAAAGTATAGAACTGGTTTTGCAATGAGAATGAGATACCATGTTTAATATAAGAGGACGTTGTTTAATCAGCTGCCAGCAGGTATTAAAAGTTGTCCAATGATATTTAGTTCACGTAAAAAGAAAAGAGTATTATACTATACAGGACACTGGTTAATTAATCATCGACTGCTAGCAAAAAAAGAAAGAAATGTTTTATTTAACGACGCACTCAACACATTTTATTTACGGTTATATGTCGTCAGACATATGGTTAACGACCACAAACATAGTGAGAGGAAATCCGCTGTCGCCACTTCGTGGGCTACTCTTTTCGATTAGCAGCAAGGGATCTTTTATAAGCACCATCCCACAGACAGGGTAGTACATACCACGGTCTTTGATAAACCAGTCGTGGTGCACTGGCTGGAACGAGAAACAGCCCAATGGGCCCTCTGACGGGGATCGATCACACAATGACCGCGCATCGAGCGAGCGCTGTACCACTAGGCTACGTCCCGACCCTCGACTGCTAAATGTCAGATATTCTGATAGTTACATAGTCTTCAGTGGAAACCTGCTACATTTCCCCACAGACAGAACAGCACATATCCTATGACCAAGTATCTCAGTGCCAGAAGAGAGGCTTTTTATGTGCATATTCTCAAATACACAACATAACGCACTAGCCACCAGCCTTTGACACATCAGTTCAGAGTTGTGGAGAAAGGGTTAAACGTGAAACTAAACAGTATCAGAGAAAAAGAAAAAAGAAAAGAAAAGAAAAAGATATGTTGGACTCTTTTTCGTCCTAGCCTCCGTGATATTTTAATTGCATAAAAGCGCCAATACAAGACGCCTGACTAACAGGGCAAGAATGGCCTATACGATAGTCGTTATAGTCATCTCTGGTACGACTCCATTAACCTCTGATATATAGTAAGAATGGCCTACACGATAGTCGTTATAGTCATCTCTGGTACGACTCCATTAACTTCTGATATATAGTAAGAGAGAGTAGACCCAGGAGTTTCGAACCTAGCATTGTGGGCTTGGATGTAATGATAGATAATAGCGTGAATACTGGGTGCGATTCCCACTGGCCGTTATAGACATACACTTACTTTTAAATGAAACATGAAAGGCAGATATAAAGCGTTCTTGTATAGTACGTTCATGTCGTTCATTACAAAGCGTATGCCACTGGACCCACCTTTAAAATATACAACCCCGCAATATACAAGGGAACCAATAAAATAATAATATAAAAAAACAGCGCGTCGTCTAAGACGTGATATGATCGTACGTTTCAGTAGCAATTATTAATAACCTAAATTAAAAAAAAAAAAAAACGGCACCTAAATTAATTAGATGAAAAACCGAAGATGCCATGCCACTATGTATAGTAGCTATAAAGTATATACGCCATGTATCTTTCTGTAGAATATGATGACAACACAGAAGCAATAGAACTTGTCATAGAGCAAATACGTCCGACAGTTTCAAATATGAACGTCAATAGCCAAGCTAACTACGTCAGTAATCCACCAAACCACAGTTATTGGTACTAACGTAACAGAGCGATATATCAATATGTGCAAAAACGGCCTCGGTGGCGTCGTGGTTAAGGCTGGTAGGTAAAGGGTTCGCAGTCCGGTACCGGCTCCCACCCCAGAGCGAGTTTTAATGACTCGATGGGTAGGTGTAAGAACACTACACCCTCTTCTCTCTCAGTAAACACTAACAATTAACAACTAACCTACTGTTCTGGACAGACAGCCCCTATAGCTGAGATGTGTGCCCAGAACAGCGTACTTGAACCTTAATTGGATACAAACACAAAATTAAGTTGAAATGAAATAAAAATAAAATATGTGCAACAAGACGCCAGGGACTGAGTGAGTTATGCAATACTCTGTTTAATGGGCGGCTGTCGTCTGTTTAATGGGTGACAAGTGGTGTACACAGAATAACGAAACCAACTGATCCACCGTGCACAGGGGAAACGGCTCACTTACACTCGATGATTTAAAGTGACATTCCTGAGTTTGCTGCAATTGTTAAGATGTTATCGACTAACAGACTGTTTAACGATTGGAATTACATATCAAATATATTTTCATGCATAAAATATTAGTGGCATTATATTAAATGTATTTCTGGTCGTTCTAATATTTGTACTAGGTTAAATTTCATTTTATTTCCTAAAATATGTTTTTTCGTACGTACGAAATTATTTGAAGACAAAATCCAGTTTCGACTACTTACAAATACTGAGACGACCAGAGACACATTGAATATACAGACACTGTTATTCTAAACAAGAAAATATATTTAATATGTAAGTTTAATCGTAGAAATATTTTATTAGTCGGAAACATCTTACAATGCAGCACACAATGTCCCTTTAAGCTGTGGTCACATAGCCGTTAGTGGACGTAGTGATCCGTAGGATAGATTACCGTGGGTCAAACGTGGTGTAAGTACGTTAAACTACGTTGAAATACGTTAAGGTACGGCAGGTTTTGGTTGATGAGCCACCGAAGGGTACGGATAAATACGCTAAAGTAAGGTACACCACGTTAAAGTAAGATAAACTACGCTAGACTACGCTAGTTAAGAGTCCGGCTCGCCCACGGTCAAGTACGGAGTGGTACGTAAGACAACGCTCGAGTACAGTAGACTACGGTAGCATGTACGCTATACTATGCTAGAATACGCTAGACTACACTAAAGAAGGTCCAACTACATTATATTTAGCAACTACCCACGGAGTCTAAAATCCTGCACGCGGCGTGGAACGGCCATTGTGCGCTTGTTTTTCAAACAGATCAAAGTACGCTAGAGTACGCTAGAGTACGGTTGAGTACGTTAAGAGGTACGTTATACTACGTTATACTTCACCACAGTACGTTAGCTTCACGGATGCAAATTCAGCCTATAACGTACCGCTCTTTTGAACATGTCCAAAAATTAAATCGGAAATCACGGCTCACCCAAGTTAATACCAAGTTAGCATGAAGGACAAATACGGTACGGTACGGATGCCGGTACGTTCAGCTACATTCAACTAAGTTCAACTACGTTCAACTACGTTAGCCTCCACTACGTTCAACTACGTTAGCCTCCACTACGTTCAACTACGTCCACTAACGGCTATGTGACCACGGCTTTAATATGCATTATCCGCCTACCGCGCCAAGAAATTACGCACATGAAAACGGCTTTTAAACCCGTCAACACGTTTTTGTTCGCTCCTTCCTCAGACAAAGGTTTGCTTATAATGTTATACTGCATAGAATATACAATTAAAATTGACACCAAACCTAACAAAATAATTGACTGATCAGTCAAAAATATTCATTTAACACGAGATAATCGTGTTCGTGAGCAAACCTTTGTATACCTCATTGTAAAGAGCATGATGTATCCAGAAATAAGCCAGGGCGGTTCCAGAAAATATCACATAGAGGGGCGTGTGAGGTGTATATATATATATATATATATATATATCAATACCTATACAATAAAATTAAATATTTCATTATCGACACTGAAACCATTTCCTGCAGAACCACTAGCCCCACGTGCCCTCCCCATTTCCCTTCCTATTTCTTGGCCAGCTATCACTAGAACAGGGTTGTCTCGAGCCTGTTACTGCATAATTAGAAGTTGACTTTTTATGTAGGTGGGGAAAATCCTATATTACTGTCCCCCACCCCTACCACATTATTGTAGAGTGATGTTTAAATTTAACTCGGTTAAAAGTGAAAAAAAAAATATACCGGTAGTAAAGTTACTTTATGTGCAGCTGTTTACCATTGTTTTACGCTTACCTGTTAAACAGTTGTGACTGTGTAAAAACTGAGATCTTTCCAGTCGCAAATCCAGGACAATACTGTCCTCCTTTGGTCCCTCCAGGAACCTGAAGATGGCAGCACCGAAACATAGGTATGCCACCATAAACACACACAGGATGGTAAAGCGGCATGTCGTGCTACACAGACAGCCGTTCTCCATTCCTGACACGGGCGTTGTAGTTGACGAGCGCTGCATCAACTCTACACCGTTCATTGTCGTTTCGGGCTAGTCTATTCTATCCTCGGGGGGTTTGATCGGTCGTGTTGATTGAAAGGACACGTTCCTGTCGCTCGATACTTTTTCTAGTTTATCTGTCGTGTGCATTAACATTAATATTCGGTGATGTCTCTTTATTCTTTAAAATTATTTTGCGACATGAGGTCGTTGGCTGAGCGCAGGTGACGACAACAACCGACTCGCGGTTAATCGGCTGTTACGTTACACCTGTTGGCTTTTACCTGCGTACGATGCAGCATCTGTTTTCGTATCATACGTAGCAATTTCCTAGTGATAATTTTACTGAGATGCCGAATGTTATGCGGTCAGCGTTAAGTGGTTGCTAATAATTATGACTACCGAGAATAGCATCAAACAATAGGAGACGAAGTCGTGTTGCTAATTATCATTAGCGACTTCCTCCAGCGGTGATATGTACGGTTCTAGTCGCTGACGACCGATCGTAAGTTATTTTAGCAATAAGTCAGCTTTTCTTCAGGGTGTGTACAATATTATTTGGTTCAAACATAGTTTTATTACTGTTCAAAACAAGCGCTTTTCGGATTCGCCTAAAGCCAACATTTTACAATAATAGAATTACAAGTTGTCAACATGGCATAGACATGGTAACCCCGAAATTGTAATATGCAAAAGAACAGAAAAATAAAGAAGGAATAAATGGGTGTATATTTCAATTTTATTTTTGTGCATATATTCATTTAACGTTCAAGCACGCTATATTGGGCACACACACACACCTGGGCTGTCTGTTCAGGACCGTGGGTTAACGGTTAGTGGTTAGAGAGATAGAGATTACGGATTAGGGTTTTGGTTGCAATAACAATTTATTATTACTATCTATGTGATCCCTTATTTATTTCCACTAGTATCCTAGCCTTAAGGCCGATAGTCCAAACACTACACCACCGATACCAATATAACGTATTCTAGACCAGAAATCTACAAATATGACTCTACAATGTCAGTGTTTACATCTATGCTAAGAAACGGGGAGGCATTAACCTCCCTGTGCAGTGCGCTAAGCAATTTTCGTTTGCACCCTCGCCAGTCATCACATATTAAACACCTATTAGGTGGTAATTAGCTAAGATTGTGCACAAATGTCGGTAATTGCCCTTTGATTTGACGTGACACTGTACGCTGGTTGTTTGAAATAATCTCAGAGTCTAAGGGTCATTCTCCATGCATATGACAGCTTGGTGGCGCGGGGCTGGGTCTGTACGTCAATCAATGTGACTCGTGCTTACATCCACTGAAGGTTCAAGTACGACTGTCTTGGGTACATACTCAGAGATTCCCCGGTGGATGTGTCCAAGGCTCAAATTCGGGATAAAATTATGCAGATATTCGGGAAATATATGTTAACCTGAAACCTTTTTACCATGTATTTCCACCATTTTACCCCAGTTATTTGTAATCCATATAAAAATGCGTTGTGATTCATATGCAACCCTGTATAGCTGTTTGGTAGTAATGCTAATGTGAATAAATGTTGTTATCCAGATTCGGGCTTTTTTAAATTCTGGCAAAAATGGGCGCTCGTACGCTTATGCAGAGTGGTATGTACCGGTGCAGGACACGGTAAATAGACGTTTCAAGAAATGATTCTATGGTTGTTATTGGAAACGCGGTGCGGGTTTTGGTAACCGCGTTAAAAACCGAATACATAAAAAACGACCGTATGCCTTAATAACGCTACCGTCGTATCTATGGTTTAATACAGTAGTCAGGATAGTAATACTGGGTATTCACCACACAATTCAATACCACAGACGACAATAGTAACATACAAGACTTATGCTGCTTCATACAGTCAACATCTACAACCTCCCACCATTACAATAAATCAGAAAACAATGCAGGGATGCTGCTAGTTTCGCATTTCAGAGGACGCACAAACATGTAATCCTAACTGTAGTGGAATTTACTTAGATACAATAAATGCGCGCGCTTGATACATCTATCTTGGCCATTCGGTACAGTACATGGGAATTTATGTAGAGATTGTAAGTTATGTATAACATTATACAATAGGTATGCTATGAGTGCGGATAATACATCAACCTGTATAATAATGGCGCTGACAGTTCATTACGTTTATTATTGATGTTGTTTATGAGTGCACTTTTTTGTAGTTGGAGTTTGCATATTTTAGCTTAGTAATAAAGCTCTCTTTTATCCCTTCAAATATTGTTTCTCTCTTTAACTGGCACACCGCACATGTTTTAAGCACATGTTTCAATAATACCTATATTTAGTACTAGTTGAAATCCAATGATAGGAATGTACTGGCTAGTAATGAAACAACACTTTCTGGCAACAAGATGTCACATATCGCAACAATGGCGGGCGTGGCGCTACAATTACTTTGATGTTATATTTAAAGTTATAAGTAATTTTGAGTAATTTGTGTAAAAGAAGGGGAAAAGTATGCTGAAAGATCCCCCAATACATCGCTTAATCGATGTCTAATACGTGGCTACAGAATGTTAAGGGGGAAAAGAAAAGAAAGAAAGAAAGTATGAAAAAAGAAAGAAAGAAAGAAAACACTCAAAACAAAACTAAACAAATATAACAAGAAAGAAAGAATGAATGAATGAATGAACAAATGAATGAATGAATAAGTACATAAATAAATAATAAAAAGCATGGTCGCTACACAGGCTACTTCCGCCGATTAACAGCAAGGGGTAATTTATAGACACAGTCATACACCACGGGTTGGAATGGGAAATAAGCCAGTGGGGCCACTGATATGGAATGACCATCCGAGCCATCATGCGGTACCTCCACCACTGAGCTACACCAGTGCGCTGTGTTCGCGGTTATTTCTAGTGTTATGTCCACAACTGAACACATGCGTTTCTCTAACCGGAAAACGTGCTTGGTCTCTGAAAATGTACCTTCGTGATCGACAGCAACATACGTCATAGGCGTGAAGCTAAATGCATAGAGGTCCTTCTACTAAAATTGTTCTCAAATTAGTTCCCTAAAAAACCCAATTCTTGCATGGTCTTATTATTAACAGTATTGTATAGCTGGTAATCATTTATCGTATTAAAATGTGTTCAAAAGGTGGACGTATCTCAGTTTTGCTGGGAATAAAGGCAAAGTCGTCGTACATCCTAGAAGAGACTATTCAAGGTGTCCTTTATATGGAGAATAATACTCGAGTGGCCGTTAGATACCATTTATCTTACAACGAGTTGTTTTGACATGTATCTAACGAGCGAAAGCGAGTTTGATACGTTTTTAAACAACGAGTTGTAAGATAAATGGTATCTAACGGACACGAATGTATTATTCTATTTCTTATATATCTTCAAAAAAACAGGTTTTAAGCACATTTTAACATATATTTCAACTAAAAGCTATTTACAGCCCTTGAACTTACCGTCACAGACAAATGATTGTCAGGTTAACTATACGTCACAGTGTAATCGAGTTCGATCGTCCTGTTTTTCATTGGATGTATGGCATTTGTGACCTGGGCCCAGATTTTCGAAGATATCTTAGCACTACGATATCATAAGACCGCCGTAGGCTATGGCATGTGTCGATGTCACGTCATAGCTTACTACGGTTTTACGATATCGTAACGTTAAGATAGTTTGGAAAATTGTAACCAGGTCATTACCTTGGAGCAGCCAGTCGCATGTCTTAAAATTGTTAACACACGTCGACATGTGTAAACAAGTATGTGTTATCAAAAATAACGAATGATGTTCTCACCAACGGGTTTGTAAGAAAAACATGTTAAAGTTAGAGCAGACAGCCCGGGTTTATAAAATGTTAAAGTCTTGACTTAGTAAGTTCAGAACTAATGCGTGAATCTCATATGGTGTTGTCATGACCTTAAAATTTTAAAGGCCACCACCCAGAAGAAAACTGAAACCACCCTATACCCACCACCCATGAAGTCGTGAGACCCTGTGGCTCGGAGAAGCGCTCTTCCACTAACACACCACCCCGCCCACCCAACGTCTGATGGATGTCACCACTAGAATTATTTATGTTATTACACTACGTCTGTACGTTTATTAACAGCGGCAGTCTACCTACACGCGAGTTACCTCCCCCGAGGAGCGCCCCGAGGTGGTCACTAGGGATCACTACGTGAAGGTCAAGTGACGACTGTCAGCACTTCCTCACACAGACAGGCCGCCGGCGGGAGGGAACCTAATTAGGATTAACTCACACGAATTTTATCTTGAAAACAACAGAGGCAGAATCTGTGAGAGAGAGAGAGAGAGAGAGAGAGAGAGAGAGAGAGAGAGAGAGAGAGAGAGAGAGAGAGAGAGAGAGAGAGAGAGAGAGAGAGAGAGAGAGAGAGAAAAGAGGAGAGAGAGAAGGGGAGACATGGTGTAGTGGTAGTAGTACTAGTAGTAGTAGGAGTTATTGTTGTTGTAGTAATAGTAGTAGTAGTAGTGGTAGGTAGTAGTAGTAGTAGGTAGGAAGTAGTAGGAGTAGTAGTAGTTGCAGTAGTAGTAATAGTAGTAGTTGCAGTAGTAGTAGCAATCGTATTAGTAGTAGTAGTAGTAGTAGTAGTAATAGTAGTGGTAGGTAGTAGTAGTAGTAGTAGTAGTAGTAGTAGTAGTAGTAGTAGTAGTAGTAGTAGTAGTAGTAGTAGTAGAAGAAGAAGCAGCAGAATCACATGCAGTAGTAGTGGCACTAACAGTAGTAGTGGCACTAACAGTAGTAATAGCACTAACAGTAGTAGAGGCACTAACAGTCGTAGTGGCACTAACAGTCGTAGTGGCACTAACAGTAGTAATAGCACTAACAGTAGTACTGGTACTAACAGTAGTAGTGGCACTAACAGTAGGAGTAGCATTAACAGTAGTAGTGGCACTAACAGTAGTAGCGGCACTAACAGTAGTAATAGCACTAACAGTAGTAGTGGCACTAACAGTCGTAGTGGCACTAACAGTAGTAGTGGCACTAACAGTAGTAGTAGCACTAACAGTAGTAGGAGCACTAACAGTAGTAGGAGCACTAACAGTCGTGGGAGCACTAACAGTAGTAGTAACACTAACAGTAGAAGCACTAACTGTCGTAGTAGCACTAACAGTAGTAGTAGCACTAACAGTAGTAGAAGCATTAACAGTCGTAGTAGCACTAACAGTAGTAATATCACTAACAGTAGTAGAGGCACTAACAGTAGTAGTGGCACTAACAGTCGTAGTAGCACTAACAGTCGTAGTAGCACTAACAGTAGTAGTAGCACTAACAGTCGTAGAAGCACTAACAGTAGTAGTAGCACTAACAGTAGTAGTAGCACTAACAGTCGTAGAGGCACTAACAGTAGTAGAGGCACTCACAGTCGTAGCGGCATTAACAGTAGTAGCGGCACTAACAGTAGTAATAGCACTAACAGTAGTAGTGGCACTAACAGTAGTAGCGGTACTAACAGTAGTATGAGCACTAACAGTAGTAGCGGCACTAACAGTAGTAGGAGCACAAACAGTAGTAGAAGCACTAACAGTAGTAGTAGCACTAACAGTAGTAGTGGCACTAACAGGAGAAGTAGCACTAACAGTCGTAGTAGTACTAACAGTCGTAGTAGCACTAACAGTAGTAATTGCACTAACAGTAGTAGTGGCATTAACAGTAGTAGTGGCACTAACAGTAGTAGTGGCACTAACAGTCGTAATAGCACTAACAGTAGTAGTGGCACTAACAGTCGTAGTGGCACTAACAGTAGTAGGAGCACTAACAGTCGTGGGAGCACTAACAGTAGTAGTAACACTAACAGTAGAAGCATTAACGGTCGTAGTAGCACTAACAGTAGTAGTAGCACTAACAGTAGTAGTAGCACTAACAGTAGTAGAAGCATTAACAGTCGTAGTAGCACTAACAGTAGTAATATCACTAACAGTAGTAGAGGCACTAACAGTAGTAGTGGCACTAACAGTCGTTGTGGCACTAACAGTCGTAGTAGCACTAACAGTCGTAGTAGCACTAACAGTCGTAGTAGCACTAACAGTCGTAGAAGCACTAACAGTAGTAGTAGCACTAACAGTAGTAGTAGCACTAACAGTCGTAGAGGCACTAACAGTCGTAGCGGCATTAACAGTAGTAGCGGCACTAACTGTAGTAATAGCACTAACAGTAGTAGCGGCACTAACAGTAGTATGAGCACTAACAGTAGTAGCGGCACTAACAGTAGTAGGAGCACAAACAGTAGTAGAAGCACTAACAGTAGTAGTAGCACTAACAGTAGTAGTGGCACTAACAGGAGAAGTAGCACTAACAGTAGTAATTGCACTAACAGTAGTAGTGGCACTAACAGTAGTAGTGGCACTAACAGTAGTAGTAGCACTGACAGTCGTAGTAGCACTGACAGTAGTAGTAGCAATGACAGTAGTAATGGCACTGACAGTCGTAGTGACACTGACAGTCGTAGTGGCACTGACAGTCGTAGTGGCACTAACAGTAGTAATAGCACTAACAGTAGTAGCAGCACTAACAGTCGTAGTAGCACTGACAGTCGTAGTGGCACTGACAGTCGTAGTGGCACTGACAGTCGTAGTAGCACTGACAGTAGTAATAGCACTAACAGTAGTAGCAGCACTAACAGTCGTAGTAGCACTAACAGTCGTAGTGGCACTGACAGTCGTAGTGGCACTGACAGTCGTAGTAGCACTGACAGTAGTAATAGCACTAACAGTAGTAGCAGCACTAACAGTAGTAGTAGCACTAACAGTAGTAGTGGCACTAACAGGAGAAGTGGCACTAACAGTCGTAGTAGCACTAACAGTCGTAGTAGCACTAACAGTAGTAATTGCACTAACAGTAGTAGTGGCATTAACAGTAGTAGTGGCACTAACAGTAGTAGTGGCACTAACAGTAGTAGTGGCACTAACAGTAGTAGTGGCACTAACAGTCGTAATAGCACTAACAGTAGTAGTGGCACTAACAGTCGTAGTGGCACTAACAGTAGTAGTAGCACTAACAGTAGTAGGAGCACTAACAGTCGTGGGAGCACTAACAGTAGTAGTAACACTAACAGTAGAAGCACTAACTGTCGTAGTAGCACTAACAGTAGTAGTAGCACTAACAGTAGTAGAAGCATTGACAGTCGTAGTAGCACTAACAGTAGTAATATCACTAACAGTAGTAGAGGCACTAACAGTAGTAGTGGCACTAACAGTCGTAGTAGCACTAACAGTCGTAGAAGCACTAACAGTAGTAGTAGCACTAACAGTAGTAGTAGCACTAACAGTCGTAGAGGCACTAACAGTAGTAGAGGCACTAACAGTCGTAGCGGCATTAACAGTAGTAGCGGCACTAACTGTAGTAATAGCACTAACAGTAGTAGTGGCACTAACAGTAGTAGCGGCACTAACAGTAGTATGAGCACTAACAGTAGTAGCGGCACTAACAGTAGTAGGAGCACAAACAGTAGTAGAAGCACTAACAGTAGTAGTAGCACTAACAGTAATAGTGGCACTAACAGGAGAAGTAGCACTAACAGTCGTAGTAGCACTAACAGTCGTAGTAGCACCAACAGTAGTAATTGCACTAACAGTAGTAGTGGCACTAACAGTAGTAGTAGCACTGACAGTCGTAGTAGCACTGACAGTAGTAGTAGCAATGACAGTAGTAATGGCACTGACAGTCGTAGTGACACTGACAGTCGTAGTGGCACTGACAGTCGTAGTAGCACTAACAGTAGTAATAGCACTAACAGTAGTAGCAGCACTAACAGTCGTAGTAGCACTAACAGTCGTAGTGGCACTGACAGTCGTAGTAGCACTAACAGTAGTAATAGCACTAACAGTAGTAGCAGCACTAACAGTCGTAGTAGCACTAACAGTCGTAGTGGCACTGACAGTCGTAGTGGCACTGACAGTCGTAGTAGCACTAACAGTAGTAATAGCACTAACAGTAGTAGCAGCACTAACAGTCGTAGAAGCAGCAATAAATGCATTTTGACATACATATGGGTATTGTAGATGAATCACAAATAAGAATATCAGTTTGCATACATGAACATATATAGATATTGACATATTGACTCTTGTATTGCTCTCCTGGACTGGCGTTGTCAGGATTTAATACTGGGAGGGGCACCGATATTGGTGGAGGGAGCTACCCACACTACGAGTAGTGCTATTGGACAACAGGTAAATACCAGTATAAACGGTGGTGGAGGAAAAGGGGTGTGACTGGGAGGGATAGCTCCAATGACCACGTGGTGTTGTTAGTGCTGTCCGATGAGCTATGATTAAAGGAATAACCGTCATAACGACACATATCTTATATTGGTTATATAAGAATAATACAACACAAATTTAGTTAAATAAGTCTTTCTAAATTTAATATTTTCTTTAAATTTCTATAAATATACAAAATCTTGTACTCCTCTAGTTACTACCCTGTGGGCTATGGCTAAAGGGATAAGTGTGAGTATCTCCAAGGAGCCACTTGTTTAGCTTGTGAAAAATGTCATCATTTCAAAGAGACATTTGCGTTCATGCCGGAACAGCCTACTGACAGCTATTTCTTCTCAACCCGCAATACAACGCACAACCGAGCCCCACGTTTCAGCAAACATGTCAGAATGATTGATAACATCAGAACAATACTGCCACCATATTTACCATGTGATTGCAATCTACCCACTGAGCCACACGTTCCAGCAAACATGTCAGTATGATTAATAATATAATGACAATACTGCCACATATTTACCAAGTGATTGCGGGACAATATGTATCGTTATCGTAAATGTCGACAGCCATCATTGCCATGGCGGTGACAAAAGGCGATAATTGTCGAAAAGCGGCCATCGAGCGACACTTGTTTTTATGACATCAGTCGTGATGAACCGAATACACTTATGGTCACGAAACTTCTCCACTAAGAGGGGGCGTCGTTATTATTTTATTTCTATGGTAGCAATTTCCACCTATTGAATAACGATGTGCAGGAATATTCCTTTTGACACTGCCATCAAATCTAACAATCGTGTTTACATTGTAGCATATTTAGTGGAATGAAATCGATAGAGCGCTGATGTTACAGTATATACACAATTTCGCATAATGACAAATAATAAATGTTAACGTGTGTTTTGTCACTAGAGCACATTGATATATTAATCATCGGCTATTGGGTGTCAAACATTTGGTCATTTTGAAATACAGTCTTAGAGAGGAAACACACTGCATTTTTCCATTAGTAGCAAGGAATCTGTTATATGCACCATCACACAGACAGGATAGCACATACCACCGCCTTTGATGTACCAGTCGTGGTGCACTGATGGAACGAGAATAATAAATGTATACATAACGTGTATACGGAACATGTAATTGTATTTTTTTATGCAGAAAGCAATCTTGTGATATTGCATAACTCATTAAAAATTATAAAAATAATATTATATTACAATAACAAAATTGATTTATAAAAAGGTATCATTTACAAATATAATATTTATTTTACTGCTTAACTGGGATTTGCAGTTAAAAGATTAACCTAATGAACAATGCTACCCAATACGATACCTACCTTTTAAAGGACACAAAAGTTAAAAGGAAGTAGTGAAATCTTTTTTGGGACATTAACCAAGTTCTAAATAACCTTTAACCACAGACAGGATAGCACATACCACCGCCTTTGACGTACCAGTCGTGGTGCACTGATGGAACGATAATAATAAATGTATACGTAACATGTAATCTGTATTTTTATGCACAAAGCAATCTTGTAATATTGCATAACTCATTAAAAATTATTAAAATAATATTACATTACAATAACAAAATTGAGTTTTAAAGCTGTATCATTTACAAATATCATATTTATTTTACTGCTTAATTGTCTGTAATAGTTGTTGAGTCTGCGAATTTCGTTTTGGATGAAATAATTTTAAGATTATTTCCTAAATGTACAACTTGTACAGGTGACTATTTTTACTAGATTCGACTAGGATTGTTTCAGAAATTAGCATGTGACTCTGATGTCCTTATCATTAATAACATAACTAGTACGACAAAGTCAGTATGACTAGCATGTTATGATGCACTGTGTAACTAGTACTAGATAAGTTCTCCTAAGGTTATCATTTATATCACAATACGTATTCTGTATTATGTTTTGCCCTGAAATAAGAATTAAAAGATATATTTTATTTTATTTAACATTTTAATTAATACATTTCATTATTTTATACACCTTTCTTTGACACCCAGTGGTTCACATACTTTCCGTGTTACGTGTCGTAGTTCATTCATTCATTCATTCATTCATTCATACATTGTGATCGAGTTAAAATATGTAATGGGTATCTTGCCAACCGCGGTATAATAAAACAAATTGAGAGAAACATTTACCCAAGATTTAAATGACCCTGCTCTTTCCCTGGGTTCGCGTTATTGGAACTGGGATGTGCAGGTGAAAGATTAACCTAATGAACAATGATACCCAATGTGATACCTACCCATTAAAGGACTCAAGAGTTAAAAGCAATTACTGAACTGTTAATGGGGCATTAACCTAGTTCTAAATAACCTTTAACTTACCCTGGGGTTACATTTATGGCGGTGAAAACGTGTACTAACCATTGAATTGATTAAAATCCATACCGAATTGGAAAGCCGTTCATTAATGGGGGAAAAAAAGAAGAAAAAAGTTTGTTTAACGACACAACAAGAGCACATTGATCCGTTCATTAGAGGATTCAGGTCGAGGTCATTTATTAAGGTTACCTCAGTTCGACTTTACATAGATCAGTCGCCGACTGAATGTTCTGCATCAGACTGCGATTTCCCCCACTTCTGACCTTGAGAGTATTTTTTCCCCACTCCGACCGACATGGTCTGATTTGTGTAATCGCAAGGTTGATTTGAGCTAGCCTTTAAATGATTGAATAGTCACGACTTTGTCAAAACATAATTTGACTCGCTCTTGTGCAGAGAAATTGCAGTAACGGTTTTGTTGTTCAGATTTAATGACAATAAGAGAAATTGTAACCAGATTTTAACCATAATTCATGTGAAAATGTAGTACGTCTGCACGAGCACAGGACATTTTTTTGTATCCACCTCTAGATTCGTATATAGCTGTGTTAGTCATTGCCGAAAAGTGCATGTTTGTTTACAGTGTAATATACCCGCTGTAATATACAACAATAGATGATCTATATAGTATCTAAAGCTGATCGCTCGGGACACTAATTAACACGACTCTCTTTATAGTTACATCTTTTTATAGTACAATGTACATGTATTCGTGTATAACCAACACGTTTATTGGCTTCATATATGAAAATATTGATTACTTTTCTACAGTTTTAAAACTCATCTCTACAGGCTGTTGACCGTACTGTCTGATGTTCTAAAAGTGCCAAAGCACTTGGACATTTCCATGGTATTGATAGCTGTTATCTCAAAATAGAACATGTACTGATAAAAGTATGTATATATTTATTATTATAGCAATAGTGCGGTGTGTAGATTGGTGTTTAGAAAGTTTATCGGCACCGATGGTATAGGTACTGGTTCCCACCTACTGTCAGTTTTAATGATTTCATCATTGTTTGTGAGTTAGAGCGACAGACAATTATAGATGATGGTGGGATACATGTGTGACTGGGATAGGGGTGTGGTGTGGACGTACGCCCACACCTTTGACTATGTCGGTAGACGCAATAGGGCAGTACCAGGCCAATATGTACACCGATTATTCTCTCAGTAAACACAACTGTTAAAAAGTTTGTTTCGTTTAACGTGTCGTGCACTAGAGCACATTGATTAATTAATCATCGGCGATTCTGACAGTCATCAGAGGAAACCAGCTACATTTTTCCTAATGCAGCGAGGGATCTTTTATATGCACTTTTCCACAGACAGGAAAGCACATACCACGGCCTTTCACCAGTTGTTGCGAACTGGTTGGAACGAGAGAAACCCAATCAGTTGAATAGTTCCACCGAGGTGGTTCTATTCTGCGACACAAGCACTTCAAGCGAGCACTCAGCCGTTCCTTCTTTAACATATGCATAACATATGATTTCGGGTATACCAATTCGTGGTGTACCATTCATATTGTTTCGGATTTTCACAAACGAGGGCGGGACGTAGCCCAGTGGTAAAGCACGTGCCTGATGCGCAATTGGTCTAGGATCGATCCCCATCAGCGAGTCCATTGGACTCTTTCTCGTTCAAGTCCGTGTTCTACAATTGGTCAGGTGAGGTGTACATGCCTATATCCACGCAAGGTTCAGGCATGCCCACACTGGGTCCTGTCTCTGGCTTGACCAGTGACCGATCCCAGTACTTACAATTGGTGTAATTAGGTCATGCTATGTACTATCCTGTTTGTGGGGTGTGGCATATAAAAGACCGGTTGCTGCCCATCGAAAAGAGTACGATATAGAGGAGCGCAAGTTAGTTTCCTCTCTTTGTCCATCGAAAAGAGTACGATATAGAGGAGCGCAAGTTAGTTTCCTCTCTTTGTCCATCGAAAAGAGTACGATATAGAGGAGCGCAAGTTAGTTTCCTCTCTTTGTCCATCGAAAAGAGTACGATATAGAGGAGCGCAAGTTAGTTTCCTCTCTTTGTCTGTCCATCGAAAAGAGTACGATATAGAGGAGCGCAAGTTAGTTTCCTCTCTTTGTCTGTCCATCGAAAAGAGTACGATATAGAGGAGCGCAAGTTAGTTTCTTCTCTTTGTCTGTCCATCGAAAAGAGTACGATACAGGGGAGCGCAAGTTAGTTTCCTCTCTTTGTCTGTCCATCGAAAAGAGTACGATACAGGGGAGCGCAAGTTAGTTTCCTCTCTTTGTCCATCGAAAAGAGTACGATATAGAGGAGCGCAAGTTAGTTTCCTCTCTTTGTCCATCGAAAAGAGTACGATATAGAGGAGCGCAAGTTAGTTTCCTCTCTTTGTCCATCGAAAAGAGTACGATATAGAGGAGCGCAAGTTAGTTTCCTCTCTTTGTCTGTCCATCGAAAAGAGTACGATATAGTGGAGCGCAAGTTAGTTTCCTCTCTTTGTCTGTCCATCGAAAAGAGTACGATATAGAGGAGCGCAAGTTAGTTTCTTCTCTTTGTCTGTCCATCGAAAAGAGTACGATACAGGGGAGCGCAAGTTAGTTTCCTCTCTTTGTCCATCGAAAAGAGTACGATATAGAGGAGCGCAAGTTAGTTTCCTCTCTTTGTCCATCGAAAAGAGTACGATATAGAGGAGCGCAAGTTAGTTTCCTCTCTTTGTCCATCGAAAAGAGTACGATATAGAGCAGCGCAAGTTAGTTTCCTCTCCTTGTCCATCGAAAAGAGTACGATATAGAGGAGCGCAAGTTAGTTTCCTCTCTTTGTCTGTCCATCGAAAAGAGTACGATACAGGGGAGCGCAAGTTAGTTTCCTCTCTTTGTCTGTCCATCGAAAAGAGTACGATATAGAGGAGCGCAAGTTAGTTTCTTCTCTTTGTCTGTCCATCGAAAAGAGTACGATACAGGGGAGCGCAAGTTAGTTTCCTCTCTTTGTCTGTCCAGCGAAAAAAGTACGATATAGAGGAGCGCAAGTTAGTTTTTTCTCTCTGTCTGTCCATCGAAAAGAGTACGATATATAGGAGCGCAAGTTAGTTTCTTCTCTTTGTCTGTCCATCGAAAAGAGTACGATACAGGGGAGCGCAAGTTAGTTTCCTCTCTTTGTCCATCGAAAAGAGTACGATATAGAGGAGCGCAAGTTAGTTTCCTCTCTTTGTCCATCGAAAAGAGTACGATATAGAGGAGCGCAAGTTAGTTTCCTCTCTTTGTCCATCGAAAAGAGTACGATATAGAGGAGCGCAAGTTAGTTTCTTCTCTTTGTCTGTCCATCGAAAAGAGTACGATACAGGGGAGCGCAAGTTAGTTTCCTCTCTTTGTCCATCGAAAAGAGTACGATATAGAGGAGCGCAAGTTAGTTTCCTCTCTTTGTCCATCGAAAAGAGTACGATATAGAGGAGCGCAAGTTAGTTTCCTCTCTTTGTCCATCGAAAAGAGTACGATATAGAGGAACGCAAGTTAGTTTCCTCTCTTTGTCCATCGAAAAGAGTACGATATAGAGGAGCGCAAGTTAGTTTCCTCTCTTTGTCTGTCCATCGAAAAGAGTACGATATAGAGGAGCGCAAGTTAGTTTCCTCTCTTTGTCCATCGAAAAGAGTACGATATAGAGGAGCGCAAGTTAGTTTCTTCTCTTTGTCTGCCCATCGAAAAGAGTACGATACAGGGGAGCGCAAGTTAGTTTCTTCTCTTTGTCTGTCCATCGAAAAGAGTACGATACAGGGGAGCGCAAGTTAGTTTCCTCTCTTTGTCTGTCCATCGAAAAGAGTACGATATAGAGGAGCGCAAGTTAGTTTCCTCTCTTTGTCTGTCCATCGAAAAGAGTACGATACAGGGGAGCGCAAGTTAGTTTCCTCTCTTTGTCTGTCCATCGAAAAGAGTACGATATAGAGGAGCGCAAGTTAGTTTCTTCTCTTTGTCTGTCCATCGAAAAGAGTACGATATAGTGGAGCGCAAGTTAGTTTCCCCTCTTTGTCTGTCCATCGAAAAGAGTACGATATAGAGGAGCGCAAGTTAGTTTCTTCTCTTTGTCTGTCCATCGAAAAGAGTACGATATAGAGGAGCGCAAGTTAGTTTCTTCTCTTTGTCTGTCCATCGAAAAGAGTACGATATAGAGGAGCGCAAGTTAGTTTCCCCTCTTTGTCTGCCCAGCGAAAAGAGTACGATACAGAGGAGCGCAAGTTAGTTTCCTCTCTTTGTCTGTCCATCGAAAAGAGTACGATATAGAGGAGCGCAAGTTAGTTTCCTCTCTTTGTCCATCGAAAAGAGTACGATATAGAGGAGCGCAAGTTAGTTTCCTCTCTTTGTCTGTCCATCGAAAAGAGTACGATACAGGGGAGCGCAAGTTAGTTTCCTCTCTTTGTCTGTCCATCGAAAAGAGTACGATATAGAGGAGCGCAAGTTAGTTTCTTCTCTTTGTCTGTCCATCGAAAAGAGTACGATACAGGGGAGCGTAAGTTAGTTTCCTCTCTTTGTCCATCGAAAAGAGTACGATATAGAGGAGCGCAAGTTAGTTTCCTCTCTTTGTCCATCGAAAAGAGTACGATATAGAGGAGCGCAAGTTAGTTTCCTCTCTTTGTCCATCGAAAAGAGTACGATATAGAGGAGCGCAAGTTAGTTTCTTCTCTTTGTCTGTCCATCGAAAAGAGTACGATACAGGGGAGCGCAAGTTAGTTTCCTCTCTTTGTCCATCGAAAAGAGTACGATATAGAGGAGCGCAAGTTAGTTTCCTCTCTTTGTCCATCGAAAAGAGTACGATATAGAGGAGCGCAAGTTAGTTTCCTCTCTTTGTCCATTGAAAAGAGTACGATATAGAGGAGCGCAAGTTAGTTTCCTCTCTTTGTCCATCGAAAAGAGTACGATATAGAGGAGCGCAAGTTAGTTTCCTCTCTTTGTCTGTCCATCGAAAAGAGTACGATATAGAGGAGCGCAAGTTAGTTTCCTCTCTTTGTCCATCGAAAAGAGTACGATATAGAGGAGCGCAAGTTAGTTTCTTCTCTTTGTCTGTCCATCGAAAAGAGTACGATACAGGGGAGCGCAAGTTAGTTTCTTCTCTTTGTCTGTCCATCGAAAAGAGTACGATACAGGGGAGCGCAAGTTAGTTTCCTCTCTTTGTCTGTCCATCGAAAAGAGTACGATATAGAGGAGCGCAAGTTAGTTTCCTCTCTTTGTCTGTCCAGCGAAAAGAGTACGATATAGAGGAGCGCAAGTTAGTTTCCTCTCTTTGTCTGTCCAGCGAAAAGAGTACGATATAGAGGAGCGCAAGTTAGTTTCCTCTCTTTGTCTGTCCATCGAAAAGAGTACGATATAGAGGAGCGCAAGTTAGTTTCTTCTCTTTGTCTGTCCATCGAAAAGAGTACGATACAGGGGAGCGCAAGTTAGTTTCTTCTCTTTGTCTGTCCATCGAAAAGAGTACGATACAGGGGAGCGCAAGTTAGTTTCCTCTCTTTGTCTGTCCATCGAAAAGAGTACGATATAGAGGAGCGCAAGTTAGTTTCTTCTCTTTGTCTGTCCATCGAAAAGAGTACGATATAGTGGAGCGCAAGTTAGTTTCCCCTCTTTGTCTGTCCATCGAAAAGAGTACGATATAGAGGAGCGCAAGTTAGTTTCTTCTCTTTGTCTGTCCATCGAAAAGAGTACGATATAGAGGAGCGCAAGTTAGTTTCCCCTCTTTGTCTGCCCAGCGAAAAGAGTACGATACAGAGGAGCGCAAGTTAGTTTCTTCTCTTTGTCTGTCCAGCGAAAAGAGTACGATATAGAGGAGCGCAAGTTAGTTTCCTCTCTTTGTCTGCCCAGCGAAAAGAGTACGATATAGAGGAGCGCAAGTTAGTTTCCTCTCTTTGTCTGCCCAGCGAAAAGAGTACGATATACAGGAGTGCAAGTTAGTTTCCTCTCTTTGTCTGTCCAGCGAAAAGAGTACGATACAGAGGAGCGCAAGTTAGTTTCCTCTCTTTGTCTGCCCAGCGAAAAGAGTACGATACAGAGGAGCGCAAGTTAGTTTCCTCTCTTTGTCTGCCCAGCGAAAAGAGTACGATACAGAGGAGCGCAAGTTAGTTTCCTCTCTTTGTCCATCGAAAAGAGTACGATATAGAGGAGCGCAAGTTAGTTTCCTCTCTTTGTCTGTCCAGCGAAAAGAGTACGATATACAGGAGCGCAAGTTAGTTTCCTCTCTTTGTCTGTCCAGCGAAAAGAGTACGATATACAGGAGTGGAAGTTAGTTTCCTCTCTTTGTCTGTCCAGCGAAAAGAGTACGATACAGAGGAGCGCAAGTTAGTTTCCTCTCTTTGTCTGCCCAGCGAAAAGAGTACGATACAGAGGAGCGCAAGTTAGTTTCCTCTCTTTGTCTGCCCAGCGAAAAGAGTACGATACAGAGGAGCGCAAGTTAGTTTCCTCTCTTTGTCTGCCCAGCGAAAAGAGTACGATACAGGGGAGCGCAAGTTAGTTTCCTCTCTTTGTCTGCCCAGCAAAAAGAGTACGATACAGGGGAGCGCAAGTTAGTTTCCTCTCTTTGTCTGTCCATCGAAAAGAGTACGATATAGAGGAGCGCAAGTTAGTTTCCTCTCTTTGTCTGTCCAGCGAAAAGAGTACGATATAGAGGAGCGCAAGTTAGTTTCCTCTCTTTGTCTGTCCAGCGAAAAGAGTACGATATAGAGGAGCGCAAGTTAGTTTCCTCTCTTTGTCTGTCCATCGAAAAGAGTACGATATAGAGGAGCGCAAGTTAGTTTCCTCTCTTTGTCTGTCCATCGAAAAGAGTACGATACAGGGGAGCGCAAGTTAGTTTCCTCTCTTTGTCTGTCCATCGAAAAGAGTACGATATAGAGGAGCGCAAGTTAGTTTCTTCTCTTTGTCTGTCCATCGAAAAGAGTACGATATAGTGGAGCGCAAGTTAGTTTCCCCTCTTTGTCTGTCCATCGAAAAGAGTACGATATAGAGGAGCGCAAGTTAGTTTCTTCTCTTTGTCTGTCCATCGAAAAGAGTACGATATAGAGGAGCGCAAGTTAGTTTCCCCTCTTTGTCTGCCCAGCGAAAAGAGTACGATACAGAGGAGCGCAAGTTAGTTTCTTCTCTTTGTCTGTCCAGCGAAAAGAGTACGATATAGAGGAGCGCAAGTTAGTTTCCTCTCTTTGTCTGCCCAGCGAAAAGAGTACGATATAGAGGAGCGCAAGTTAGTTTCCTCTCTTTGTCCATCGAAAAGAGTACGATATAGAGGAGCGCAAGTTAGTTTCCTCTCTTTGTCTGTCCAGCGAAAAGAGTACGATATACAGGAGCGCAAGTTAGTTTCCTCTCTTTGTCTGTCCAGCGAAAAGAGTACGATATACAGGAGTGCAAGTTAGTTTCCTCTCTTTGTCTGTCCAGCGAAAAGAGTACGATACAGAGGAGCGCAAGTTAGTTTCCTCTCTTTGTCTGCCCAGCGAAAAGAGTACGATACAGAGGAGCGCAAGTTAGTTTCCTCTCTTTGTCTGCCCAGCGAAAAGAGTACGATACAGAGGAGCGCAAGTTAGTTTCCTCTCTTTGTCTGCCCAGCAAAAAGAGTACGATACAGGGGAGCGCAAGTTAGTTTCCTCTCTTTGTCTGTCCATCGAAAAGAGTACGACATAGAGGAGCGCAAGTTAGTTTCCTCTCTTTGTCTGTCCAATCCTTTCATTTTCATTTCATTTCAACTTATTTTGTGATTATATCCAATTAAGGTTCAAGTGGGTTAGTGGTTAGTGGTTAGTGAGAGAGAAGAGGGTGTAGTAGTCTGAAAACTCGCTCTGGGTGGGAGCCGGTACCGGGTTGCGAACCCTTTACCTACCAGCCTTATGTCCGATGGTTTAACCAAGACACCACCAAGGTCGGTGTTTGAAACGAGTACTGTATAGAGTAGCGGAAGTTAGTTTGCTCTGTTTGTCTGTTTGGTCCTTAACCACGTGCCTCATATGTGTTGAGTGCGTCGTTAAATAAAACATTTCTTTCTTTCTTGACAAACGGTCACTCGTCCGAACATTAACCGACCCCACCGTTGATGAAATGACGCAGAACAAGTGCGGCTGCCCCGGCGTGGTATGACACTTTTTGAACATAATGATGTGCAAAACAAAGCTATTCACCATCACGCCAATGAGGTTAAGACGACTTAATCATTTCGGATTACAGATTAAGACGCGCCAGACCCAACCAGTCGATCCACGGTATCCCTAATGATGTTACTTTTACCAATGTGACAATTACTGTTCGTGCTGTGAGTTGAGTGAATACCAAGGTTCAAGTGATCTGTTCAGAAGTACACGTGGAGTTTTAGAGTACTCGTAGTTTTATGATGTTGTAAATTTATATATCTATTAAAGATACTTGGTCGTTTATAATATTGTATAGTATATTTGCCTAAAAACCCTCATCTACCACATGTTCAGTGTGAAATCCATCATTTCAACTTATTTTCGTGCTTATATCCAATTACGGTTCAAGCACGCTGTCCTGGACATACACCTCAGCTATCTGAGCTGTCTTTCCAAGACAGTGCGTTAGTTGTTAGTGGTTAGTGAGAGAAAAGAGGGTGTAGTGGTCTTTAATGAGTCGTTAAACTCGCTCTGGGTGGGAGCCGGCACCGGGCTGCGAACCTTGTACTTAGAAGTCTTATGTTCAATGGCTTAAACACGACACCATCGAGGCCGGTTGAGTGTGAAATCTCGAAAAATTCGTCCGGCCCTCCACGAACCTCATTTAAAAATAATATTTGGGCCGAGTTCAGCCACACCGAGCAGAGGAATGTACTCTAGACTGGTTTATGCGCTTAGCGTTAAACCAAATGACCACATTGGGGACCAGTCGAATATTTTGTGAAAGTTCTTAACATTGACACAGATAGGATTTAAAATCATTTTATATTGGGAGCAGAGGCAGCCACACTGTCTCAGAGTCGTGTTATGGTGCGACATGCAAATATAAAACAATCTTCGGGAGAGGGGGTGTAATTAGGGGATGGCTCCCATGCTTACCCCCACCTCGTCTGGCTACGCTAGTGATTCGAAATTCGCATACACTCTATTCAATATGATATATTTAAAAAAAAAAACTATTTACAAAAACCTAGCACCAGCGAACGTTAGGAACTCACCAAAGGGTCCAACAAAACACGATCCGGAGCTTCTATAGCCATTGGAACAAGCCGAAACATACTTAATGTATAGACATTATATCCAAGCAAGTAGCTGTAACCTGTAATCAGAATTACGTTACGTTGTTTCCAGGAGACTATGTACCTTTAACAGATATTTTAAACAATATACTCTGTGATGTTAGAATCGAGGTTTGCAGGCGAACACGTAGACGCCAATATATCTCTACACCCGTGGCGTGCTAGTGGTAAGACATCACCTTGTCTGACATCGACGTACCCCCCCCCCCCCCCCCCCCACCATATGTTACGGCATTACAATATATCACCCATAAGCCAGTGATCTGCCTACAGTCGAGCATGCCACGAGAGCCACCTTGTATACATACTACCAGTATCTATAAAGGACACTTGAGACATATTCCTTCAGAATACATAAACATTTAATTTACATCTGTATCTAGTGGACGTCTGCTAGTAGAACACGAAATAAGTGTTTAACCACACCTTGGCACATTTAAAAGTACTGCTGTTTGATGTCTAAAATATGGTTAAATTTTGACACACAGAGACAGATACATAAATAGACAGATAAATAGATATATAGACGACACAGGTAGGTAGGTAGGTAGGTGCAGAGAGAGAGAGAGAGAGAGAGAGAGAGAGAGAGAGAGAGAGAGAGAGAGAGAGAGAGAGAGAGAGAGAGAGAGAGAGAGAGAGAGAGAGAGCGATAAAGAGATGAGAGAGAGAAGAAAGATGAAGAGAGCCAGATAGATGGAGAGAGAGAGAGAGAGAGAGAGAGAAGAAAGAGATAAAGAGACAGCGAGTGACAGGGATAAAAAGATGGAGAGAGAGAAGAAAGATATGAACAGAGAGAGAGAAGAAAGATGACGAGTGAGAAAGATAAAGAGATAGGAGACACACACACAGAGAGAGAGAGAGAGAGAGAGAGAGAGAGAGAGAGAGAGAGAGAGAGAGAGAGAGAGAGATGAAGAGAGAGCAATAAAGAGATGGAGAGAGAGAGAGAAGAATGAGATGAAGAGAGAGCCAGAGAGATGGAGAGAGAGAGAAGAATGAGATGAAGAGACAGCGAGTGACAGGGATAAAAAGATGGAGAGAGAGAAGAAAGATATGAAGAGAGAGAGAGAGAAGAAAGAGATGACGAGTGAGAGAGATAAAGAGATGGGAGACACACAGACACACACACACAGAGAGAGAGAGAGAGAGAGAGAGAGAGAGAGAGAGAGAGAGAGAGAGAGAGAGAGAGAGAGAGAGAGAGAGAGAGAGAGCGAGAGAGAGAGATGGAGCGAGAATTAAGAGAGACTAGAACTCGCTGTCATCACATAGGCTGCTCCTATTGAAAAACAGCTATGGATATTTGATATACATGTGGAAGTATGTGGTATTTGTTTTAGTTAGGATTTGTATTTAATGTTTTATTTGCAGATATTGCCTGCTATCAGCTTTTGTAATTAATGTATGTTTTTATTTACAGCTTGCCTGCTGTCAGCTTATTGTGTAACTAATGTTTTATTTTATCCTTAGCCAGGTTATGTCAAACAATAGGCTGGTAACTTGTAATTGTGGTAATCGTTTCTTTCAGCTTACACTGTACTAACGCACGTTACTTGCCCTGCATGTTAACTATTGTTCTCAAACTCCTCTCCCAAGCCCATCAGGGAATAAAACAACTTGTCTCTAGTGTTCAGGTTTATTTCTCCTGCTAAGATTATATTGTCAGGCCAGATTTCATTTTTAAAGGTGGAACTGAAAGTATTATTTAAAAGTGGATATTATCTGAAAGGTTAGTCTGTATTTTGTTTTATTTAATATATGTATGTTTTGTATACATGCATTGTTAGTTAACACCCTTAGAAAGTACTGTGGCTAGTTATTGTTTAATTACTTTATGAATGTATAAAGTAATGAGTATTTATATTGGGTATATAGATTAAATTACATTGAATTAATATTTGTTCAAGATAGCTGGCTTAAAGAAAAACTACAATCTGAATGTCATGTTAATTGTGTATGTGTATTTGTATGTGTATGTATTTTAGTTCATCGTGTTTAACGATATGTGATTGTCAATAGTTTCTTTTATATGTCTTGTATTTGAATTGTAGATTGTCCTGTTCTCTTTCTGTGTGCTGGAGAATCCAGTTTATCTTACACCCAGGCGTCATCTACCTGGTATGAGTTTTTATGTATTATGTTTATCAAATATCAGTTTTTCATGTATAATTGTGGTATATGACCAGTTGTATTTGTCATGTTCATCAAGTGTACTTATTATATTTATTTGCTTTATGTTATCAAATGTTTTATAGTTTGACATTAAATACTTAGGATTTAAAGCAGGATGATTCAATTTACATTATTTTTATGATGAGATGAATATGATTAAAAGATATACATTTACTTAAATTGTGATATAAATGTTATATGTATACGTAAATTATTTTACTTGGTCACATACATGAATTCTATATGTATTCTATGATGTGATATTTATTGTTGTTTTATTGTGCTTGTAGGGTGTTTTTCCTTGTCTTCATTTTGTGTGACATCGAATAAATTGTCTGGACCCACCCGTAGCTGTTTTCCTTTCTGTGTTTGAGAAATGTGAAAAATCTGATACTGCTACATACATGCATGTTCCCATAGAGAGGAAAACAAACATTATATATCAAGGTTTTGTATATACTAGTCGTGGAGCAATGGCGCCTGTTAGTAAAGACGATTTGTTTGAGGCTTGGACTTGTTTGTCTGTATGCTGTTTGTCTGTTTATTTTTGTTATTTCGATTGTCGTCACCAATATATGTGACCAGATGAGTTCGATTTGACGAGCTGGTGGGCGTATCGCCATTCTGTGTTCAACTGGTCATCCAGTACACATGTGGTTACTCTCGTACTCAGCTGCTGACTTTTACTAATTGTGGGTGTACTTCATCGTGAATAGAAATAATTACCAGTGTGCTTCCTTGTCTAATCAGTTCACAAGAGTAGACATTTGTGGGCGGGTTTCTCAAATTATTTTATTTAAAGTTTAATGTTCTCCACTTGAAATAGACGTGCTTGTGTGACGTATGCGCTTATGCATGCTGGTGTATATATATATATACAATGTATATATATATTTTATAAGATTTTATATTTTATATATAAGATGTATTTTATCTTATAATCTGTAATTTCGTAAGAAATGACTTGTATACAATGACAGTATATTTTATGTTATAGTGTACAATGATAAATGTTAATAAAATGCTACGCGGTATCTCGTAATAACAAAACCAAAAAATGGGGCGAAAAAGAAAAAGAAATAAAACAAAAAAGAAGTGGGGGTTAGTGTAAACGTAGAAAAAGACAACGTCGCCAAGTTATTTATAGTTAAAGTCCAGTGCATCAATCCCTGGTTTCGTAGATGTCTAACACAGATTACTAATTTTACTCTTAAATCCCCAAAGAGAAAAATCCTTATTTATTATTAATGCACTGTCCGTAAATGTGACAAAACGTAGTTTTGAACTTAATAAACAACATGTCATTAGAAACACAATGTACACGATATATAAGATGTAGCATTCCTTTAATCCAGGCCATTCATAGAACGTGCTTGTTGTAGATTCATTTTTGGGGGATCTATTATTAATGGGATAATAGAATATAAAATAGAAATACTAAAAATTAAAAACAAATGAGTCAATGAGTTTTTTTGAGAGAGAGAGAGAGAGAGAGAGAGAGAGAGAGAGAGAGAGAGAGAAAAAAAATTACTTGTCAGATTTGTCAAAGTGGTTGCTTGCAACTGCAAACTATTGAACCATTTTAAAAGTATGCGGACTACCTTTCAGTAATGTCCAAATGCACGTCAGCACTAGCTTGCACATGAAAAGTTCGCGCACGTTGCCATAAAACATGTACTATTAGTTACGCGGGTTTTTTGACAGGTGTACGGGATTGTACACCCTACAAAATCTGTATTCCCTGAGATGCAGCCGAAGGAAATACAGATTTTGGAGGCGTACGCATGTCAAAAAACTGCATAACGATTTTATTACGTTTTAAATCTTTATTTTATAATTAAATTAAAATTACACTAATAGACAAACTTTTAAATAAGGTACACACACATTTTGAGTTTGAGTTTAATAATAACATAACATCAAATTCTTCAAAATATATTGGATTTTTTTTTTGTAAACAAATAACTTCGTTACTATGCAAGATATTTACAGCTTTTTTGTTAGCTGTTGGGTATTAAGAGTGTCAACAAGGATTCCGGGTGGTTTTACTATGAAATCATTTCCAGCCCCGTCTTTCGTAAAGGGAGACAACTTTTAGCGCCTTATTATATTGCGTGTTGTAAACATTTACGATTATATTGTAATCCTATCGGTTAAACAAAATTGAACACCCGCAGCCGAACAAAAATATTTGTCGTGTTGTACTAACTTGTAGAACTTGTAAAAAAAAAAGCATGTCCAGTTATTACTTAAAATATGTTCGTGATAATTAGCCCAAGTTCTAACACGTAACTGATTACGCAATGCTATATTCTAGCATTAGATTTTAATACGCGAAAATTTACAATCTGGCACATTTTTGGGCCAAACGTGCTCAAGAAATCTTCAAACAAACAGTAAAAATTAAATGTACCGAATTGTGGTATTCTTATTCATACCCCTGCGCGTGCTGTAACCTCACCGTGGTGCAGGGGTGTAACATTCTCTTTGAGAATGGCCAATACAGCACAAATTGAAGTTTAGAGTAAAATTCGGTGTCCGTAAAATTCTGTGATATTTGTATTTGTATTTTGCACAGTTCTTTACACTGTTTTTGTTTAAACCTTGAATTTTTATGTTGATGTTGATCATCACTTTATTTATTTGCATTACCATAGTTTGACACCCAATAGCCGATGTATTTTTCGTGCTGAGGTGTCGTTAAACATTCATTCATTCATTCATTCATTCTTATTCATAATGAATTCAAGTATTTTAACAAATTTAATCAGTGAGGCGTGTTGGAGAAAGTTTCGTCGGTCTCAACCGCAGTTTGTATTTTCGTACAACCAGTCGAGCAAGTCATGTGACATTTCGTACACCCCGGCAAATTCTCTATTTTCCCGCAAATTCTGTATTTTCCCGCAAATGAAACGGTGTACTTGTGGTATGCACATATATAATTATTGATTGTTGTATTTTAAGTAGGGGAATATCCTCATAACTCTCCATTCGTGAAAAATAATGGTATCTGCCCTAGCTGGCATCGCCTCCATTATTATTTGTCAGGAATGGAGAGTTACTCGGCCATTCCCCTATACTTAATCGCCACATTGTCATCGTTTAATGCTCGCGTGGCTGGAATATACGCACTGTAATAAATAAAGAAAATCAATAAGAAACTTTATAAAATTACAGGGTAACAACTGCAAACTCATGGAGGAAACACCAATTAGTCACATGAAAATAGACAAACTCATGGAGGAAACACCAATTAGTCACATGAAAATAGACAGGCTTAATAGCACAAATAGCTACTTGTTTAGTAACGTTCTCAAATAAACAAGATAGGCATATCTGTCATTCTGCAGAGCTCCGCTCTTTAATGTTCAATTTTGTAAGTATTAGATAAGTCATTAATTTTTTTTTTTAAACCACCTTAGAATATCCGTGTGTCAAGTTTAATAATTATCCATTTAAATATGTCTGAGTCATATTTTGAGATTTGTGAAAATGTGTGTAAGAATAACACAAAAGATACTACATGTTTTGGCTGCTGTAGTGGAATGACGTCTTGCAATGGTACGAAATGACCATGGTACGAAATGACTATGGTACGAAATAACGTTTTGCAATGGTACGAAATGACCATGGTACGAAATGGCCATGGTACGAATCGACTAGCAACCGTGGAACTCTACTTGGCACATGCTGTCGAGTGTTCATTTGGGAATAGAGTTGTCTCAAAGTCTTCGTACATATTATCTGCTACAAGTACATGTAATACAAAATCTTAATGATTCAGTGGTAAACATGGACAAATGTGAGCCATTCACACAAAGCCAATATCTTCATCAAGCATAGCACTGTTTAGGTTGTGTTATGGTACCAAGTTTGTGCATACGTTTTCATCTCATAGACATACATTTCATACACAAATCAATAACATTTTACAAGTGGTACATATATGGAGGATGGACAGTTAAATATGTTAGAACGTAAGGATAATGCATTTTTAAGATATTTACACATTTTTCATAATTCTTTTCTGTTTTGAACAAATAGTAATTGCATAAGTTTAAACACAGATGGTTTGCGTCTATAGTATTTCTTAATATACATTGAACGTAATTGCATGTATAATGGACATTTAAAAAAATTATATTCATCCTCTATATCATTCTGATTACACATCTGACATTCCATTGCCACCTTTCAATACCATAATCCCTACCTTGTTCAACAAATAACCGATGAGATGAAACACGACATTTTGTAATAAGAGATAGTGTAACAATCTGGTAATGGTATTCCAAGGTAGTACTGCAAACAAAACGGATCTATTAAATGCTTATATACATTACCTTTAGGAGAGTTTTCAAGCAGTCTCTCTCTCTCTCTCTCTCTCTCTCTCTCTCTCTCTCTCTCTCTCTCTCTCTCTCTCTCTCTCTCTCTCTCTCTCTCTCTCTCTCTCTCTCTCTCTCTCTTGAATAAAGTTATCAGTTAAACGTATTTGTACACTTTAAAAAATCATTCATGCTGATTATGCCAAACACCTCCAAAACCTAGTGATGAAAGTAATGTTTTAACATGATAAAGCCAATTAGAACTATTCTGACATTCGAGCATACCATCATATAGTGAGTTCAAAATACAGTTAATTGTTTCTAAAAGTTTCAACCAGTACTTAACTATTCTTATTTTTCGACCAATACATGAAGGAAGTCTTCCAAGTTCTGCAAGTACCACTACACAAAGTGACGGACTTGACAGCAGTAGTCATGACGTATGACACCGGTGGGTTCGGATATGCTCAACTTTTGCGAACATCTGGTAATATCACTGTTTTGACAGTGGTTCATGTGTGCATATCATCACAGCTATATTGATTCCAATAAGCTCTGTCCTGTGCTACTTTTGATTAAACTAGTTTGGAGTGGCAGTCCTCTTCGAGCAATGCAGGAATGATCTACTGTCCAGTAAAGGATATCATCGGGAGTGGCTGCCCTCCTATTGACGAGGCACTAATTAGACATTCGTGAAACTATTTTGCAAAATACCTCTTTAACTCTGCATTGTGCAGAGATACGGTTTCAATCATGGATAACGGTTTTGTCGTTCAGATTCAGAACTATCCGATCAATACTCTACGACAAGATATACTTTTAAATTTTGAATGTTAAAATTTTGTTTAAAATGTTTTAATTTTAAATTCTTGGAGAATATAGAATGCTACAATTAAATTTATTTAAAAACTTAATACAATTTCAAAAATTCTAAATTTCCTAAATATCTTTCTATTACTTTGTTAAGACTATTATTCTCTGAAAAACACTGCACTGAGTTTCAGAACTATCCAATCAAATATTTAGAAGAAGATAGACTTTTAAATTTTCCATGTTAAACTTCTATTTAATAAAAAAATTAACAAAATCTAAATTTCTAATATATCTCTATTAATTTGTGAAGACTATGCATGACAATCACTGTACTGGGTTTTATAACACAATTCTAGGAGACGATAGACTTTATGTTCAATGTTAAATGTATATTTAAATTTTAAATATAATACAAATTTAAAATGTCGAAAGTTCTTCAAAAATGACTCACCAATAGTTTGTGGAGGCTGCCCCAGAGAATTATCGTATCATTACATTTTTCAATTTAAATTAAAAACAGGATTTAATACAAATTCAAAATTTCCTAATTTCCAAAATGTCTCTCGATTATTTTGTGAAGACCGCTCCTGAGAAAGTTCATTTTCAGAACTATCCAATGAAAAACCTCTCACAGAAAACAGATTTTTTAATTTTCAATGTTAAATTTCTGTTTAAAAGTTCAAAATTAAAAACAAAAATCTAGGGGAAGATAGACGTTTAAACCTTTAATATTAAATCTCTATTTAACCTTTTTAAAATTTAATCAAAATTCAAACTTTCAAAATTTCCTAATTGTCTATATTAATATGTGTAGGCTGCCGCTAAAAATCATTGTACTGAGTTTCCGAAATTTTATAAATATCTAACTATTTATTTGTTCAAGATCTATTTGATCAAAATTCTTTGGAGAAGTTAAACTTTCAAATTTTCAAATATTTAGTTTTTAATTATAAACATTCTAACGTTCTAAAAAGCCAATTATGTACCTTTCTAATTTCAAGGTAGTTTTAGTAGAAAATTTGTTTTAAAGTTTTATAAATAAATATCCAATTAAAATTCTAGGAAAATATAGACTTCAAAGCAAAATAAATCGACGGATGGACGGTTGACGAACGGTGTCGGAGAAATCGATAGAAGAAAAGCGTCACAGCGGAACTAAAAAGGATTGTTTGAAAATTTTAACAAATAGCACGCAGAAAAGTTTTATTTGTACCCAACAGACAGAAAGACATATGAAATAGATGTTTGGATTCAGCATAAGATTCTGAGTTAGAAAACATCATTAAAACATTTTGGCCTCAGACGAGTTATTAAAGCGCCATAACTCTTGGACTATTAAAATTAGCTGAGCAATCCCGAGTCGGTCTAAAGTGTGCCGACAAGTCGTCCAGATTTACGTCCCCTTAATGATGTTGAGAGCGAGACTGCAAAGATTGAGTCATCATCGAACTCTTTCTTGGCAATTGTGCTATCCTCTCTGTGGGGGTGGTGGATATAAAAAATCCCTTGCTATTAATGGGACAATATAGCGGGTTTCCTCTCTAAGACTATATGTAAAAATTACCAAATGTTTGACATCCAATAGCCGATGATTAATCAATGTGCTGTAGTGGTGTCGTTAAACAAAATAAACTTTTTTGTTTCTTACATGCGATGGATTTATGGATTATTAGTAGAATTAGGAGTAGCATGGGTGAGTGGAGAAAAACCTAGATTCATTATTGGATATGCGGAATATTTCGTTTTAATGAAAATAATGTAAAATTATTTTGTTGTATTATATTTTTAGGAACAATCTCGCATTCAGTAATGAGACATGATCGTTTTGCAATATTGTTAGCTATTTCTGTCCATAACTGAGTGCCTTCTTTAAAATAGTTATTATTCAACACCTAGTCATGCGAATTTTACTGTAAATGGACTATCTTAAGTTTGTAGCCATTTTAAAGATTTTCGGTAAATAAAATATTTTTACATTATTAAAATTACAATTTACGTACACTTGTTTTGTATAATAATAATATCTCTATAATCAATGCATTTCTGGATATTGTGATGTTTTGTAGTATATCAAAATCGATTTTTGAAACTAAAATTGAAATGATTCGGCCAAAGGTCATTCCAAATGTGTTTATAATGTTTTGTTTAAGGCAAGTTAAGGTCAGTGTTTAAGAAAGAAACAGGAAAATGCAGGATGTGTGCTTTATTTATTGGGAGGGGGGATGAACAGAAGTCTTTGCTGGGGCTGAAAACTGATGATAGTCCCTTTAACTGTATTGTCGGCTTATATATGAACGACAAAACCGTTATCCGTCCCCGCCCGCTACCGCCCCCAGTCGGGCTGCTGGTGCTCTCTTGCAGCGCAGGCTATCCTTCCTCCCACCCACCCCGAACCCTTTCCCTGTCCTGGATGGAGGAACCGGCTTGGGCCGACACCTGCGCCCATGACAGGCGTGCGCTATAACAGCGTTCTCCGAATGTGCACGTTAAACGCTATAACCTGACCTGTTGTCTCTGATCAAGACCGTATCTCTGCATACTACAGAGTCGAATGGGCTTTGGCAAAGTAGTGGTTGATTCCATCAATCTCTGTTTAGTGACTCGTCTACAGGAGGACAGCAATTTCTTGAACCGCTCAAAAGAGGACTGCCACTCATAGACTAGTTTACTAAATAAAAAATCGCACAGGACAGAGCTCATTAGAGTACGTGCAGCTTTGATGACTAGCACTCATGAATCACTGTCAAAACAGTGATGATATCAAGTGATCGAGAAAGATGAACACATTCTGCCTCTCCGGTGGCGCCGGTCATGAATATTGCAATCACAGTTGTCAAGACATAACTCGTCTCAAACTCCATAGAGAAAATATTGGTAATCTAATCTGGAGATGAGTAAATGCTTATTTTCATGATCGTCTGAAGTGTTCTGAATAGTCACAAATCCTGGATAATCACTACGTTAAAAGTCAAAGTTTGTTTTGTTTAATGACACCACTAGAGCACATTGATTTATTCATTATCTGCCACTAGATTTTGTACGACACATGATCAGTTCTTACAAACATGGAACAATGACACTGCTAACTCATCCAAAGCATCTTGTTACAGGTCACTGTTTAAATCACATACATATTTAACCAATCAAGGGAAAAAACATTGACTCTCGAATCATTACTATCCCATTGAACCAGGGAGATGGGAAAAATACTTTTGACAAATAGAACATGTTTTTTTATGTACAAATAACTACATTGGTGATGAATTTCGTTATATAATATGTTGTTCGTTTTTTAAGATGAAAGAAAAAGACTTTTGCCAGTGTTGTTAATCTAGACCAAATGTTTACAAATTTATGTTATTTTCAGAAAACTACAGTCCCATGGCTGAAATCTATGTTTTTACGATTTTATTTTATTTTTATATACAATGTATGTTTTTAAATGCAAATATGACCCCCCCCCCCCCCCCCCACCCCTTCCACACACACACACACACACACCAAACTGCGTTCACGTAATGACAAAAACACGAATACGATATTTACGGAAATATTATTTTACATTTTTCAGCTACGATACGTGAAACAAAATAGATTGCAATCAATTAACGTAAAAAAAAATCAACAATGTGGATGTAAAACAAATCCATTCTAGTAAACAAAAGTGAAACACACTCCGGTAAACAGGAAAGAGTGTGACGTTTCTAACTGCGTTCAGGCGCATGCGTTTGCAAAAAGTATCGTAACACGCATGTGTGGTTCGTCATTTTCCATTTTAAAGGCCACTACATGAAAAAATATATGTTTCTTAACTATGCACAGTTGACGAACACTTTGTTAAATATTTTTTTAAACGAAAAAATTAAATTTGTCAAGCGTTCTGGTCCGGTCCGCGTTTTATCAACACACATCGCTAAAACTTGATGTCAATACTGATAGGCATTACGTTTATACCAGTGAATAGTTTGTAAAATATCATTTTTTAATGAATTGATTCAAAATTAACACAATTTATACACTCAAAATTATTTACAATTATTATGAATGGATTATGAATATTATTCACTACAATAGAGGCACAAAAATGTAGCATACCTTTTGCAGATCGAATGTAATAACTGAAAACAAATTCTAACAACAGGGGTCTTAAAAATCGTAAAAATTAAATGCTTTGGCCTTGTTGATCTGGCACATGTGAGGTCATGTGACGGGACGGGACGCAGTTAGGGACGTTGACGATATATATATATATACTTTTGTTTTTACACGTCTAAAAATCTGATGTCCATCATTATGATGAATATCCCATCTTGTCATCATTTATTTATTTATTTACTTATATTTTTTCAGTGTACCTCAGTGTGACGGGACATGCTCTTATCTTTTCGCCTGTGGCGATGTTAATTATTTTAGAGGGTTGTGTGCAGCTTGGTTACGTAATACCTCCGCGCGACCGTACCCCCTAATAAACAACCAACAGGTGTGGAGGCCATGTGGAGAGTGGTTACGTAATACCCCTGCGCGACGGTGGTAGAGCTGCGTCGTAATACACACTTAGACCCGGTGTGGAGGCCATGTGGCCAGTAGTTACGTAATACCTTCGCGAGTTCTGTTTTATGACCGGGGTATTTCTGGCGAACTGGCGACAGTATGTCTGGTCATCTAAGAAAATATACCGTCTCTGGGAGCTGTGGAAATTCACATGATAGGTGAGGGACCGCGTTGTTCCCCCAGGCGATATTCGGATTTTTGTAATAAATAGCTAGGATTTTAGATAAATCGGGGAGAATCATTGGAAGGCTCCCGGGGAACGTTAGTCCGACTGGACTTGGTAAATATATATTTCTGCTCTGTTGTATAACCTTGATGTGATTGATGTGACTTTAAATATTTTAATACTGTATTATACCAATATTCTTTAGACAGTGTTTCCGGTAATCTGACGAAGTAAATTGTAGGCTTCACTGTTCTAAAAATATATAAAGCTTAGCCGGTCATCCCAGAGAACCTAGGTAAACTGTAGGTTATTATCTTTATTGTGATAAGTACCAGTATTAATTCTGTATTACAAGGTTACTGAATGAGTAGTAAAAGGTTAATTAAAAATTAACCAGTTAGGAATAGAGTTGTAATTCCTGTATTAATTAAGTTCCCCTGGCAGCGTTTCTCAATTATCACACGTGTGCGTGTTGTATCACGGTGAAGTGATTAGAATATCGTGTAAACTAGACACCTAGTGATTAACTAATTAAGTGATTAGTTCTGGGTTGTTATTATTATTGTTGTTGTTAATTAATTAACTGCGGCAAATATATTTGTCAGCTTAAGGTTAATACAGATTCCAAAGTGTATTATGTTTTGTTGTGTTTTCTAGTGAACTAACGTGCTATATATATATGTTTATGTAAGATCGTATCTCTGATATACCTAGAGTCGAGCCACTCGGGTATTTGACTGCCCGATACGAAGAGATCTAATAGATATACAGTTAGGAGAGATATTTGGATAATCGTGTTTTATTCAGTTACGGGTATTATAGGATCCCCGTAACAGGAGTAAAAATTGGGGCGCTCGTCCCGGATCTGAAACGGGACATGCATATTTAAAAAGTATTGTTTGTAAATGGGGGCTTTATAAATTATTGTTACAAATTACCAGAAGTAGCAACGTTGTTCACTAGAAAATTAATTAATAATAAGTGTGTCATATCTAAACATGGATAAGAATTTGCTGGATAGGCCTACGCTCATGTAGTGTAGATTAAGCGAGCACGTAAGGCCGAATTAGTTGAAATCGCGGGTGAGCGAGAAATTGATTTAACATTAGCTAAAACATTAGGTGATATAAAGACAATTATTATCCAGGAAGTTTTTGGTGATAGGCCTGTTATGGAAGACAGTGAGATTGTTCCAGAGATAGAGATAAATGAGTTAAGTGTGGAACAACAATTAGCTTTCAAAACACTTTAGTACGAAAGAGAAGAACGTGCATTAGATATATATATATATATATATATATATATATATATAGATAGAGAGAAGAGAGAGAGAGAGAGAGAGAGAGAGAGAGAGAGAGAGAGAGAGAGAGAGAGAGAGAGAGAGAGAGAGAGAGAGAGAGAGAGAGAGAAGAGGGGGATAGAGAAGAGAGAGAGAGAGAGAGATAGAGCTAGAGATAGAGATAAAGAGAAGAGAGAGAGAGAGAGAGAGAGAGAGAGAGAGAGAGAGAGAGAGAGAGAGAGAGAGAGAGAGAGAGAGGGATAGAGAATTCCAGTTAGCAAAATTAAAAGTGGAACATGAGTTAAAGTTGAATACTGAAGAAGTTAGACGGGAGGCAGGAAATGGGTTTAACATGTCGGAGGTTTATAGATCAGTGCCTGTATTTGACGACCAGGAGGTAGATATGTTCTTCCAACTTTTTGAACGGCCCGCTAAGCAGCTAAATTGGCCGCAGTCTAAGTGGACATTGTTAGCCGTGTCTAAGTTTAAGGGGAAGGCTAGCGTAGCTTATAATTCAATGAGTGATGAGCGAGCAAGTCAGTACGACCTAGTTACGGCGGCAGTGTTGAGGGCTTATGAGTTACGACCTGAGGATTATCGTTTACGGTATAGCGAGTTGAAGAAAACGCAGGGTCAGTCGTATAGTGAGTTCGTGGCTAAGAAGGCAGGGATGTTTGATGAATGGGTGGTTTCTCATCAGGTAGAGTCATATACCGAGTTACGGGAGTTGTTGATCTTACAGGACATTAAAAATGGATTACCAGTTAGCTTACGTATTCATTTAGAGGATCGTGATGTCAAAAAGATAGAGGAGGCAGGCATAGTGGCAGATGATTACGTGTTAATACACAAAGCTCAGGCAGTACAGGGTAGCTCATTACAACAGGGTGATAAGAAGAAATTTCAGCCAGGTTTTCCCCGGGAAAGTAACTATCGGGGAGAGTCTTCTAGTTGGTCAGCTAGTCAGGCAAGGAATGCACCTGGTGGGCAAAGTAAGGATAAACCTGCATTATCAGCCAATGCACGAACTTTTTGTCCACATTGCAGTTACTGTAAAAAGGATAACCATCTTGTCGGGGACTGTTTTAAAAGGAAACGCGATAATGCGCAAGTGGTCGGTTTAGTGAGGTCAGCTCCGTTAGCGAGAGAGTTAATGGTTAGTCCCATGGCAGAGAAAGTAAACCCGTATGTGTCCACTGGTATGGTTTGTGATGTGAAACAAGAGTTGTGTCCTAAGGCAATATCAATCTATCGGGATATAGGGTGTACCCAATCTCTTATAACGTCAGATTATTTAGCTGGTATAGGGAATTCAGATACAGGACGTAGTTTGGCCTTAACCTCGGTTACTGGAGAAAAAATGGTTGTCCGGTTACATAACGTTTTATTGTGTTCGAAGTTTGTGACGGGACCAGTCGTTATGGGTGTTGTGAAGGACTTGCCTGTTGAAAACATAGGAGTTTTGTTGGGTAACGATTTGACTAGTCAGTGTTGCCAGCCGCAATGTGACAAATTGTTAATTGAAGACAGCCCTTTACCCATAGAAGAGTGTGAGGTTGATGAGACTAGATATCCTGCGTGTGTAATGACTAGGGCTATGGCCAGAAGCGTAACACGAGACCCAGAGAATATTTGTGATTTGTCTGATACGTGTGTGAGCCATGAAATTGGAGTGGATGAGGTTATCAGTAAAATGGTAGATAAGTCAACTGAGGAACTAAATGTGGTGGAACCTGTTGATCTCCCGCAGAGGGTAAATGAACCAGTTGTGTTTGATAGAGGGGACTTACCTTGTAATAGACAAGAGTTAATCCTAGAGCAGGGGCTGATCCAAATTTGTTGGCAGCTCGCACTACATTGTTAACAGAGGGTGAGATGGAGGATCAAATGTCCGGTTATTATATGGACAAGGGAGTGTTAATGAATAAGAGAGTTAGAGATAGGAGGTGGCAGGCGACCGAACTAGCTAGGAAGCGACCGAACTAGCTAGGAAGCAACTGAGCCATGCTCAGAGCAAAATAAAATCAGTGTTTGATAGGAAGGCTAGGAGTCGGGAATTTAAACCATGGGATAAAGTGCTGCTGTACCTTCCCATTAAACGGGGTTCATTACAGAACAGGTATTTCTGGCCCTATGTTGTGCACAAATGGGTTAATGAGACAGGGTATTTGATCAACACTCCTGATAGGGTTAGGAAAAGTAGGTATTGTCACATCAATTTGCTAAAAGGTTATTTTGACAGACTGCCGATAGTTCCAGTGTTACCTGTCCAAATTGAGAGTCACTCAATTGCCTGTGATGACGTCAAGACTGCAGAGATCAAGTTAACCAACAGCCAGATTCTAGCAGACTTGAGTTCCTATCTACAGCACCTTGACAGCCCCCAGCGAGCAAAGTTGACTACGTTGATACAAGATAATGTTTCCATTTGTCAGGACTTTCCAACGGTTACCAATACCTTAATCCAGGATGTGCGCTTGGAACCCACCGCTACACCGATTCGACAGCATGCCTATCGGATAAACCCTGTAAAACGTGCGGCACTGAAAAAGGAGGTAGATTACATGTTGGAACATGACATTCTGGAACCATCAAACAGTCAGTGGGCATCACCTGTGATACTGATTCAAAAGGGAGATAACAGTTTTCGGGTGTGTGCTGACTTACGTCGCGTGAATCAACTCATCAAGGCAGATGCCTACCCTCTACCCCGCCTTGACAATTGCATCGACCGAGTTGGACATGCTCAATACATCACCAAATTGGACCTATTGAAGGGTTTTTATGCCATTCCGTTAACGGAGAAAGCTAAGGACATCCTGGCGATCATCACACCTGACGGCCTCTTCCAATTTCGAGTCATGCCGTTTGGTTCCACTACACAACAAATTTAAAATCCGAGAAATGCATTCAAAAAATATCATATGTTAGACGTGAAATAAAATGTGCTGGGATAACGTTAAACAAACATTCTTTCCAAAACAGTATTGCTGTAGTAATCTGATCAACAAAACCGTAATACGTGATCAAGCTCGTATCTCTGCATAATACGTAGTCGAATGTGCATTTAGCAAAACATTGGTTGATTCTACGAATCTCTATCTAATGTCTCGCCTATAGGAGGACAGCCATTCCGAGGAGATCCTTTATTGGAGTCTTCAACCTTCTTGCACCGCCACAAAGAAGTATGCCACTCCAAGCCAGTAGTAAGACTGGTATAGCATGCCACTACAAAATTTCAAAAGCCTGTGGAATCTAATTACCCTTGGAAGCCTACTCGATGTGAATGGCATGTACTGCTGTAGGCCCACTGTTCAGTTTGATTCGCGTAGATAATATAATCATTTAAAGCTAACCGACAGGGGACTGGGTCCAGACTGTACCTAATAGGACCGACCGATTGATCGATGTGAGACTGAGACTGACCGGGTCTCCAGCATACTAAACATACACAACTCATGTCTTTTAACCGTTAGCTGACAACACCCACGGGGAAACAGGCATAAACTACTTATTCAAAATAACTGTCAAAACGAGTTTCTAATCTTGGCAAAGGCAGATGCAAGACTACAAGACTCGGGGTATTCATATTACTACTAGAAATAGACTAATACATAGGATGAAAATAGCGTGTACATGTAAATGACCCATTTATTTATCGCATACCGAATTTGAACGCAATCACCGTATATTCGTCTGTTACAAACGAAACACCAGCGGATACCGCGTATGCTCTGTTGATTCGATTTCCGGATTATTCACGTGAAAAGTGAAAAAGAACGGAAGCTGTTTTATTGACGTTATTTCTTCAGCCTCGCTGCGAAGGTCTTCTTTTAAACCAGCCATTTACGTCTGAAGCAGCAGACTAAGGAGAACTAAATTAAATAAGAAGCGGAAGTAAGCGAATACAAACTGCCAAAACACGCCATCCTGTCAAGGCGAATTTGTTCGCTGGATCTTCCAGACGTCAAAAAAGAGAAAATTTAGCGACATTTGTGTCAAGTAGGTGTAAAGCAGAAGGAAATTGGGCTACTTGGTCCACTGTTCAAAAAGAAAGACATGAAAAGAAAGAAAGAAATGTTTTATTTAACGACGCACTCAACACATTTTTTATTTACGGTTATATGGCGTCAGATATATGGTTAAGCACCACAGATTTTGAGAGGAAATCCGCTGTCGCCACTACATGGGCTACTCTTTCCGATTAGCAGCAAGGGATCTTTTATTTGCGCTTCCTACAGGCAGAATAGCACAAACCATGGCCTTTGCTGAACCAGTTATGGATCACTGGTCGGTGCAAGTGGTTTACACCTACCCATTGAGCCTTGCGGAGAGAAAGACATGACTGTCATGTAATCTACTCCGGTTGATTAGCAGCATGAGATAACAGAACCATAACAAAGATGTCTATGGGGTGGGGGTGGTCTGAGGGGTGTGTGGTCAAGTCATATTTTTTATCTTTATATAGAATGGGACCAAAGAACCCCATACAGTTTTGTCGTTGAGTGGGGTCGGTGCCACTCGAACCACACCCACCCACCCCACCCCTCACCCGGTTCTTACGTGTCTGGATATTCAATATGTTTCGTATGTACCGACCAACAGAAGGAAGGAAGGAATGTTTTATTTAACGCCGTACTCAACATATTTTAATTACGGTTGCATGGCGTCGGACAAATGGTTATAAGGAGCACGCAGATAATGATAAGAAACCTGCTGCTACCACACAGTGGTCTACTCTTTTCGATTAGCAGCAAGGGATCTCTGATATATCCACGGACAGGATAGTACGGCCTCTGTTACACCGTGTGTGGACCAGTGGTTGTAGCGAGAAATACTAACGAGGATTGATCCTAGGCCTACCGCGCATCATTTGGGCAGAGAGAAGTTGGGAAAGAAAAATGGTCTTTCTCTAGGGAAAGAAAAAAACAAACATTTCTTTCCCTAGATACGTTTTGACGTCATAATCAGTGCTTCACTGTAGACTTTGAGGTCACTACAGTCAGCTGATCATTTTAGTGCGTGCAGCGGTTAATTAAGTACAAGAATAGTTTTCATGGTAGCAGTGATGTCAACGATTAACTGACATCAATAGCGATATGTACGTCACAGCTACGACGCAACGCTGTCTTGTTCTCACCTTGCAAACTTGTTTTCAATAACAGATAAATGATAAAGATTGATAATGGGTAATAAATAGAATACCCAACTCGCTACTCAGCAATACTCTTGAACTGATTTTGTCCTTCCCTCGTCAAAGGCTCGGAATGGACAATATGAATTAACTCGTACAAAATACACAGTATTGCCTCGTAGCTGGTTGAGTATTCTCTAATTGTCGGTGAGTACAGATTTGATTAACAAATAGAATACTTCAAAACGCATCCATTGAGTGATAGCGAGTTGGGTAATATTTAAAAGAAATAGTATCTGACGTAAACGAATGTAATGATGTATTTCTTACTTGTCCTTAAAATCATGTTAAAAGGAAACTGAATAGTCTTCTCCAGATAAGATAAAAGGTATTTTACGGCGCTTGCCCTTACAAAGTTAAACTTTTTACGTCAGCGAAAGAAATCGACAATGGTAATATTAATTTCAGTGTATAGTTGACTTTGACATCAAGATCATTACTGTGGAGCAGCCGACCTAATGTCTTTGTTTCAAAATCTAAGGTATGGTTTGTGCATATTGCCGTGTTAAGTCAACATAAACACATCTCAATATGCATGCGCATCTGAACGTATGTGGGTGAGACGTAGCCCAATGGTAAAACGCGGTCGTTCTGGAATCGAACGCCGTCAGTAGACCCATTGGGCTAAGTCTCATTTTAGCCAGTGCACCACGACTGGTATATGTTCTATCCTATCTGCGAAATGGTGCATATAAAAGACCCCTTGATACTAATGGAAAAATGTAGCGTGTTTCCTCTCAAAGACCACATGTCAGAATTACCAAATGTGCTCTAGTGATATCGTTAAACAAAACAAACTTTAACATATGGAAACGTAATTTCTAAAATAAACACGTGGTGACGCTCGTTAATAAATTCTGCCTAGATCCTCTTTCACGAGATCATTTTGTCTGTTAAGAAATAATTTAATAAAATACAAATTCAATGAAAATCAGCATTAACATAAAATGCCACGCCCAGAATTGTTGGTTTAATAAAGTATCTGCCTAACGACAGACAGTGGTCGACGTACTCTTAATATTAAGAGCTTTCTAGCTGATGTACGTGTCTCCAGTCACTCAAATTCCAATCTGTCAAATTACACGAAACCAATATACGTCGCTAATAGCCGCCAGGCAGATATACACTACGTGAAAACTACGGTGAGAGTTGGGTCATCTGGACTTGATTGTGTTAAAAGGTTAATGTGGTGACTGGAAGCGGATGAAGGTAACAAACCAGGCATCACCAATTACTGGCATCAGCCAGCGATACTCAGTTGTACGTTTGTTATGTTGTAGCTCAAGGACAAAATGAGGACATTATGTCCAACCTTATTGTGATTGCTGCAAACACACGCTAGTGTTCAGACGTGAATTTCGGTTGAGAGGAAGGGGGTGGGGGGGGGGGGTGGGGGCTAAGAGACCCGAATTTGTTTGGTTAAATAATTTATTTTGCCTTTATTTAAGATGAGGGGTCTTGTTTATCAATGCTATTAAACAACACTACATTAATGTTTCCCCTCCATACAATTCCTAGATCCGCCCTGAAGTGATGCGCAAACTGTGTTTTCCATAGTAGCTCATCAACAAAGCATATTCGATAAAACCAATTAAAGCCTAGGTGGTCAGAATAGACACGATGATAAGTATGTACTCATACACCATTAAGACATCATTACTGTATTGATTTTTAAGGAAAAAACCCCCACCTATTTTTGTTATAGGCCTACGACAGGAATTGAGGAAAATAATTACATGTTTTATATAGTGGAAATTTGACTCTTGATTTTGAACGTGGGAGGAAACATAGGGATATCAGCACATTCCCGAACTTGGAACAGCAGCTTTATTAGTCTGGAAGTAATAGTTTAACAGGGATATCCCTGGAGATCAGCTGGTAGTAATAGATCCTTCGACTTTTCTTCGCTATTTGGCCATCCACGGGCAAGACGTTCAGAATGGTTACGAACTAAAATAGGCAAAATTATGTAAAGCAAAACGTACGTGGGTATTATTATATTCGCTGGCCCTCTTCGCGTCTGATGATACAAGTGTTTAACTAGGTTCCTTTAAGCACTGGGCAACGCCTGCAATTAACCACGGCAATTGGCAATGTCGTGGAGTTTTTAAAATGGCAGACCGTAGTGTTTGTTAACACTATGACGATTTTTTCCACAATTAGAACCGTTTTTTCATAACTGTAATCAGACATTACTTACATTCGAAGTGTTTCTGGTCATCCAGGTGTTTCTAACACCACGAATTGCGTTTTTCATATTTTAAAAACGTACGTACTTCTGAGTATTAACGGTTATGAAAACGAGCCCCAGTCAATTTTAATGGGTATTTTCCCATTTCAATATATCACACTCTTCTCTCTCTCTCTCTCTCTCTCTCTCTCTCTCTCTCTCTCTCTCTCTCTCTCTCTCTCTCTCTCTTGTAACTGTATCCAAATATGTTACAGGTTTTATAGATCAGCCAAACTCAATGTCTATTTTCACGGGTTAAAATTAGTGTCTGCGACTAATTATCTATGCTGTGGACTATATTGGGTTTTTTTTTTCCTTTATGTTTTTACCGCATACATTTTAATTACAGCGGTTCAGCACTCATGTCAAACCAACCACCTGCATCTCTCTTTACATCAACTTTAATCTTTCGCCAATCTATTTTTAAACGGTCTCTTTTTCTCTTACATTCTGAGGTCCACCTCGGTGCTTTCATTGCGGGAATTAGAGCCTTCACTCTCACACCGTGTCCTAGGAATCCTAGCTATTTCCATATCATCCCTCTGAGGATCGTGTTAATATCCTCTTGTTTTCTTGCTCTCCATGATTCTATTGTTGGAGGTTCTTCGAAGACATTATTGCATTGTGTGACTGTCTTGTCGGTCTCTAGCATTCTGGTCTATATACGTGTTGTTATTATGATAGCAGTGCAATATTACCTAAAGTGGCATTATTATATGTGGACTTGATAAAAGTGCAATCATCATGTATGACCTAGATTTCACATACTATGATTTGATACATAAAAACCTGATGTTAGGAACAAGTTGATCAAAAAGAGTTTATTGCTTTGATGTCCACTAAATACGTCCTTTTTTAGTGGTGGTGGTGATGGTGTGTGTGTGTGTGTGCGCGCGCGCGCGTGTGTGTGTGTGTGTGTGTGTGTGTTTCAGAAAAGGAGACACAAGGAGAGGTTTTGCTTTTCACCCAGTACAATAAGGTAAATCCTGCTTCTACGTTAGGTCAAAAGATATTTAATAAATTAATTCATCACGAATACTGTATCACAGAATGCAAATGTTACATTGCTAGATATCTACTTCACTGAAGAGTAGGCTGTAAGTATATTTTATCACATACAACATATATGTAAGTCAAAATAGTAATACGAACAGTGCATCGCGACAGCCATTCACTCTTCACTGGACGCGACAATAATGCCTGCATATCAATGTCATGGATTGAAAAATAAATAGTTTACGGTAGACATTGGTACAATCATTTAGATCCTCGACTGTGCTGAATACGGAAATTAAGCACGTATGGGAAAAGGGAGTTTGCGCGAATTACCTTTAAGTATATTGATAAAGGAAATAAAAGAATCACATGGGAATGATGTGGCGAGTCTCGGTAGTTGGGACTTGACATGGAGTGAATACGGATACAAACAATCGATGAACGACAAGCGACTCGTAGGGGATGACGGACAACTCGCCGAACTCTATTGATCTTGGCACAAACAGCAGGATTACGTTGTTGTATCAACATGTGTCACAGGGACGACAATATTCGCTTACACTTCACCAACAAGCTTATGTCAGTGAAAAAACACAATGTATTTTGTTCTCTATAGCATATTGATATTAATCATCGGCTGTTGGATTTCAAACATTTGGTTATTTAGACGTATAGTCTTAGAGAGGAAACCCGCCACATTTTTCATTAGTAGCATGCGCTCTTTTTATATGCACCATCCCACAGACAGAATAGACAATACCACGGCCTTTGATATCCCAGTTGTTGTGCACTGGCTGGAACGAGAAATAGTGTTTGAACAAAGAATATAATGATAAATAATAAAACAAAATGATGACTATGATTGTGATTGCAATGGTGATGGTTAGTGGTGATGATCTTCGACAGCCACTTCTAAGACCTATGTGATGATGTTAAAACAATAATTTATATTAACAAGTCGTAGAGTGTCATAAACTTTATAATAAATGGTGGCCAGCTAATAATATCTGAAACATTCTATATATTCCCGATGTGCCTGTATAACTTAATAGCATTCGTTTGTCACAGAGAAAACATCGTTAACGTCCGTAAATTGTCAAATACATTACACGGATCACCAATTTTTAATGAGTGTTATTTCGGAAATCACACGGGGTTGGCGGTAGATTGGTGCGTGTGGGGCGTGATCCTATATATCACTTTGATCTAATTTTATTTTATGCATGGTCTTAGACCAAAGCGACATTCACATGGATGAAAAATAACAAGATAGCAGCAGGTTGGATGAATATATAACGTATTGGTAACGGCACTGACAGTTGTAGTTAGTCAATAACTGACATTTTTCGTAACACATTGTCAGCAATAAATAACGAATCAGAATTTCACGTTTGACTATCGTAAGTGGCTATCAATTTTCACAATTGCAAGTGAAACCTAAAATTAGGCCTGCTTTGATTATGTTCCGTTAGCTGTGTAATTGATTGATGGTAGACATGGTGTTCCGTGTAATTTTTTTCTCAAGTACATTATGAATCGTCTTTAAATATTTATAATGCGACAGTTTCGTATTTAATGTTTTCATACCTATTACATATTAGTTCAAATAGAATTCGTGTCTAAGATCTTAATTAAATGTCACATGCTGGTGTTACAAGCTTATCGTATTTATATCTAATTAATAAACGCTGTTCTGACCACACAAAGCTATGTCCAAGACTAATTGTCACGGAACATGCTCTTAAATTTGTTTCGCCTGTGGCGATTTTAATTGTGTTAGAGGGCCGTGTGCAGTTTATTGCCCGTAGCCCAGTTGGGCAACTTGTTACGTAAGACTTCTGCGCGACCGTCCTCGATCGGTACGCCTAATACACACCCTCGGCCAGTTGCGGAGGCCATGTGGCTAGTAGTTACGTAATATCTCCGGTAGTGCTGTTTATGGCCAGGAGATTGCTCGCGGTTGGCGACAGCCAGACTGACGATCAGAGAGAAATATATCGACTCTAGTAGATGTAGAATATGAGATGATACGTGAGGTACCGCCTTGTACACCCAGGCAAAATCCTGATTTATAATAAATAGCTAGTGTTTTAGAGATATCGAGGAGAACGAATTAGGAAGTCTCCGAGGGAACGTTAGTCCGTTTGGACTTTGGTAAATATCATTTCTGCTCTGTGTATAACCTTGATGTGATTGATGTGACTTTAAATATTTTAATACTGTATTATACCAATATTCTTTAGACAGTGTCTTCGGTCATCTGACGAAGTAAATCGTAGACTTTTTGTTCTAACATTATACGAGTATTTGGTAATATAAAGCTTAGCCAGTCATCCTAGCGGACCTAGGTACACTGTAGGTTATTGTCTTTATTGTGATAAGTATTAATTCTGTGTTACAAGATTACTGAAAGAGTAGTTAAGGGTTAATTAAAAATTAACCCGTTAGGAATAGAGCTGTAATTCCTTTATTAATTAAGTTCCCCTGCAAGCGTTTCTAAATTATCACACGTTACTGAACGAGTAGTAAGGGTTAACTAAAAATTAACCAGTTAGGAATGGTGTTGTAATTCCTTTATTAATTAACTTCTCCGGGAAGCGTTTCTCAATTGTCACGCGTGTGGGTGTGGTGTAACGGTGAAGTGATTCGCATATTGTGTAACTAGACACCTAGATATTAACTAATTAAGTGATCAGTTCTGGGTTGTTATTATTGCTGTTATTAATTAACTACAACGGCTGTACATTTGTCAGCGTAGATTAATACAGATTCCAAAGTGTATTGTGTTTTTGTTGTGTTTTCTAGAGAACTAACGTGCTATAATAATATATACTTTATATAAGATCGTATCTCTGATCATACCTAGAGACGAGCCATACTAGGGTTAACAGCCTGTTACAGAGAGATCTAATAGATATACAAGTAGGAGAGACATTTTGATAATCGTGTTTTATTCGGTTACGGGAATTATAGAATCCCCGTGACACTAATCTTCCCAGTTAACCACACTAGCATCAACAGCAAAGGATGAGCGGAATTTATCTCAGTCGGTATAGCACTCCCTGGTGTGTCTGGAATGTGGGATTGAATCTCGTTGTTTTTTCGCCCGTCCCAACCAATAGGCCCAGTTAGTAGGTCTTTAATAATCTTGTCTTTAACATTCTCATTAATTCTATTTAATCCATTTTAGGATTAGGTGGGATCTTTCATTTCAACTTATTTTCGTGCTTATATCCAATTACGGTTCAAGCACGCTGTCCTGGGCACACACCTCAACTATCTGACATGTCTGTCCAGGACAGTGGGTTAGTTGTTAGTTGGTTAGTGAGAGAGAACAGGGTGTAGTGGCCTTACACCTCCCCACTGAGCCCTTAAGAACTCGCCCTGGGTTGGAGCCGGTACCGGGCTGCGAACCATGTGCCTACCAGCTTGTAGTCCGATGGCTTAACCATTGCGTCACCGAGGCCGGTAATTTAGGATTATGTGGGATCCAGTCCTGTCGCTAAGGTGCTTTGGTTGTTGAATCAACTCTTCCTGATGGACGCATTCTTTGACTGGGCTTTCCCCGTCCCAACCAGTATCCCACGGCTGGTATATCAAAGGCCATTGTGTGAGCTGTCAAATCTGTGGGGAACTACCTACAAAATACACTTTGCTACTAACAGAAATATGTAGGGCATAAAAAAGCCATCGGGTAAGTTCGCACCCCGCCACCGAGCGAAAACTAGGGCCTACGAACTGTATTGGTCCATGACTGACATATGAAAGGCCGTCATGTATGTTAGTCTATCTATGGAAACCTATTATTACAGATCTCTTGCTGTTAAAATATGTTTTGTTTAACGACACCACTTGAGCTTACAGATTAATTAGTGGATGTCAAACATTTGATGATTCGTAATGCGGAATCTGTAATCCGTAAAAATCATTATCAATGCAAATAGGTTGAGTAGATTCCATTCATATGTCTTTGTACGTGTCTGCGTATCCGATTACTGCATGCATTATCGATTACGTCTACGTATACGCATACGGATTACGGAGAAATGGACCTTGCGCCTAATCGTAGTATTATATGATAGAAGATGCACGGATAAACACGGTCCCCTCGGAAGTGCAACTCGTGTGCGTAATGGAATTCTGCTATCCGGTCTATGTCGTCGAGCTCTAGGCTAGATAACATCATTTATTGCGCGCCAACGACTATGAAATGAAATCAACACTTGATTGCATTGGATTTTGGTCTGAATGTTGAGAAATCACAATTCGTATTCCTGCACTGTGCGTGTTATCGCATGATTTGTTGTATTGACTTTATGCCGACAGCCAAACCCAGTTATGGTTAGTAGAGTAGTCTATACTAAATATTCTTAAACTGGGTTTTTTCTCTCCTTATTACCCTTTAAAGGCATATTGTTAGTTTTTAGATAACTGACAGAGTACTCTACGACTGTAGTCTATCTATCTATCTATCTATATCTCTATCTATCTATCTATATATATATATATATATATATATAAGAGAGAGAGAGAGAGAGAGAGAGAGAGAGAGAGAGAGAGAGAGAGAGAGAGAGAGAGAGAGACAGACAGACAGACAGACAGACAGACAGAGAAAGACAGAGTAACAGATGACATAAAAAGCCGTCTTGTGTAGCCCATGTGTACTGAAGCTTCCTGGTTGTATACAGAACGGCGTATTGGGACCTTATTTGGATATTATCACAAACATTGCAAACACAATTCAACACCAGCAGTCGGTCTAGAATCACCCCCTATCGGTGGGGCCTATTGGGTATGTGTTATTGCGTCTGTCGGATGGTAAGTAGAAAAGACCCTTTGCTACTAACTGTAAAATGTAGTGGATTCCCTCTAGGAATATATATCAGAATTAGCACATGTGCTCTAGTGGTGTCATTAACCAAAACAAACTGTTAACTTTTTTCTCTTGAGTATTCGTCATCTACAGGAAATGTGTTCTTGGAGACTGTTCTAGCCTTGAAGTGACTGTCCTGAGTTTGTTGGCCTTGTAACAAGTTAACGACTGACAGATGACTAAAACTACATGTTGAAGCTATTTCCCTGTTTAGAATGTCAGTGTCTATACAAACAAAGAGTTTGTAGTCGTAATAATGTTTATAGCAGCACAAGCCAGATGTTACCTTCCAGTAATTCTGTACGTACAAAAAATATATATTACTAAATAAAAATAGAACAATGATTGCTACAAACTTTAGCATACGACCGCAAAAACACTGAAAATACAGACACTGGTATTCGAAACAAGAGAATGTATTTAATACGCAGTCTCTAAAAAGGCTCTGTCAGATGTAATAATAATGTAGAAAATTAGACTTTTGGGAATACGGGGGAAAAAATCAAGCTTGGCACCACGAACAAACCACATAAATTCTATCCGCGGTTTGTGTCTTCTAAATGTGGAATTGCATTCTTCTCGATAGGGGAGGGAGGGGGAGTAATGAGTAAGAAGAAATTAGATATTAGAAAAGCAGACATTTGGAAGTAATGTGCAATTTACAGTTTTGTTTTGTTAACAAATAAACCGTCTTTGTCGTTTCACCAAAAGCCATCGGAAATGAAAATATTTTTATTAGTTGGTTGGAATAAAAAAGGAGATTTATATATTTTAATTTCCTGTAGATATTAGAAACAACAAAACGGTTCGTTATTGTTGTAATTATTGATATTTTAAATTTAGCAACAAAATAGTAAATTACATAGAAAAATACTACATTTTGTACTATTTCCAAAACTTCTGATCAAAGCTGAGGCAAAATTACGTTATTGATTTAAAAAATAATAATAATAAAAAATAAACATAAATAAAATATATATATATTTGTGGCTTTTGAGATGATCGATAGGAATATAATGTAGCTATGTGGTTATAAATACGATTCACGCTCCAATTGAGTTATTACATGTTCCATTCAGTGCTTCGTGACTAGTTTATCAAAGGTCGTGGTATATGCTGTCTTGTTTGGCAAAGTTTATGAAAGTAGATATATAAAATATTTGTTGTTGCTAATAGGAGAAATTTATGTGATGGCAGGTGTCTTCTCTGACAATATAGACCAACTATGACACTAACAATATTGCTAGCTGATATTCCGAGCACGTTTTCAAAGCAGATCAGAATAAGGAAAGGGATATGTTTTACCGACACTTGTGAATATTTTAAACTATGGCTAGTTGGTGGTTAACATTTGCTACTGAATCACTTGGTCTACATAATTAGATAGGAAACTCGCTGCTGATACAGGTTACAGGTTAAAAAGAAGCTACACGTGTTCTCTCAGACAGAACAGCACATACCACGGCCTTTGGTGTAGTCGTCATGGGCAAGGAAACAAATCGAATAAACGGAAGGCGGTCAGTCGAACGACTCATCCCACCTGAGGCAAGAGTTATACCGCGTAGCTACCCCCACCTCCACGTCACCCCAACCTGCCAAGTTGAATACATTTCAACATTTTATGAGACAGAAGCCGCGATCGAATTAATATGTTATTTGTTCGTGGTGCCGAGCTTGGTGTTTTCCAGCCAACAAGCATACGGTTTCACTAATAACAAATCATTAGCCTTACGCAGGCTACATAATCATCTGTGTTCGGCGGTTCGACCCCTATATCAATCCGGATCTGTCAGATTTGATTTTTCTTACATTATCTGTATTCGTTAATGGACGCTCGCGGAGTAATAACATGATTCCGGGAAAAGATCTTTAAGGACAACCGGTAAATGGATGGGAATATGTCAATGTCCTCGAAAGACAACGAAGAATCGGTTTTATGTGCAAAAGGAGAAAACAAGAATACAGGCTAGAAACTTATGGCATAGAATTGTATTTGACAGAGCCCATTAAATGACCATTGTTGATGAGCTGTTTTTGAAATATCTGTCTTCTGTTATCAAACATTAATTTTAATAAGTTTGACACGTAGTTTTCAGAGGAAGCCCGCTACATTTTGTTTCTCTCCATTAGCAGAAAGAGATATCTGATATGCCTTTCACCACAGACATGACAATAAATTCCACGATCACTGATATAACAGCGGTGGGGCACTTTTAGGGATAAAGAAAAACGTATTAGGGGTTCCATCCTACAAAAGAAGCACCTTTTGGCAAGCATTCTACCCACTGAGCTAGATCCAATTATTTTACAGAAACGAATCCTTTGGGGTATTATAACAAAACCTATCATCACCAGTTTTTTCGTTTTGTCTTACATTTCTCTCAAGCGTATTGACATAGCTAAATAAAATAATGTGATCGATATAAAACTGCAACAGTATGGAAGTAATTATTCTTTCATCACGAAGTATTGTACTGCAGTTTCCGCTGTCAGGAACGCCATACACACACCATAATGTGATTACAATCAATTTTAGCATTCACAGGAATGACAGTCGTATTCAATCACTGTATGAATTGTCAATTAGCACACACAGACTGATCACACAGTCATCGTGTAGACATTTAGCTGGAGAGGCCCGATTCCACCTAACCGTTTTATGCCGCGAGAAACGGGTCGGTAAAAATGCATCTTTTGCTGTAATGGAATTCATAGACACCACTAGAACACATTAATTAATTAATCATCGGTTATTGGATGTCAAACATGTGGTAACTATGACTGGTAGTCATTAGAGGAAACCCGCTACATATTTCCTAATGCAGCAAGAGATCTTTTATATGCACTTTCCCACAAACCGAAAAGCACATACCACGGCCTTTGTCCAGCTGTGGAGCACTGGCAGAAACGAAAAACAACAACATCGATCAGCTGAATGGATCCACCGAGGTGGTTCGATCCTGCGACGCAAGCACCTCAACCGAGCACTCAACCGACTGAGCTAAATCCTGCCCGAAACGAGGTATGAAAACGCAGCGTAAAACGCTGAAGGAGGAAACGAACCTACGCCCATCAGTACAAGAACGTTGCAGTACACAAAATGGCAGACCGGCACAAGACAGTTAAAGTTAAAATTGGGTTTGTTTAACGACACTACTAGAGCACATTGGTTTATTAATCACCAGCTATTGGATGTTAAACATTTGGAAATATTGACATAGTCTTAGAGAGGAAACTCGATACATTTTTCCATTAGTTACAAGGAATATTTTTATATGTACCATCCCACAGACAGGATATCACATACCATGGACTTTGATATACCAGCCGTGGTGCACTGAACGCGTATCTGGCGAGCTCTTAATCACTTGGCTATGTCAAACCCATTCAATGAATGAATGAATGAATGAATGTTTTAACGACACCCCAGCACGAAAAATACATCGGCTATTGGTGTCAAACTATGGTAATGCAAACAAATAAGGTGATGATTAACATCAATATAAAAATTCAAGATATAAATACAAACAGTGTAAAGAACTGTGCAAAAATACAAATACAAATATCACAGATAGATACTGACTTTTACTCAAAACTTCAATTTGTGCTGTATTGGCCATTCTCAAAGAGAATGTTACACCCCTGCACCACGGTGAGGTTACAGCACGCGCAGGGGTCACAAGACAGAGTCCATTGTGTTTTTTGACGCGCGGTCGGTTTGGGATCGATCCCCGTCAGTGGGCCCATTGTGCTATTTCTCGTTCCAGCTAGTGCACCACGACATCAAAGGCCGTGGTATGTGCTATCTTTTCTATGGGATGGTGCATATAAAAGATCCCTTGCTGCTAATCGAAAGGAGTAGCACATGAAGTGGCGACAGCGGGTTTCCTCTCTCAATATATGTGTGGTCCTTAACCATATATCTGACGCCATATAACCGCAAATAAAATGTGTTGAGTGCGTCGTTAAATAAAATATTTTCTTCCTTCTAACATGAATCATTACCATTAGCTTTGTCTATATGAGGACTGCCACTCCCCGGGGTGATACATTCTTCCTGCTCCTTCTGCCACGTCCAAGACTGTCTTAAAGGGATTGTTCTGAGTTTATAGCCATTTTAAAAGGTTTTCACACTTTTTGTTAAAAAAAAATTACATAATTAAAATTACAATTTAGTTACATTTTGTTGCTTAGAATATGAATATCTGAATAACCAAGACATTTCTGGATATCGTAGCGTTTTGTTAGTATCGATTTTTGTCTATAATAATTTCGTACGTACGAATGTATTATTTCTTCCAACGATCAAAGTAAATTTGAAATATGGCCTAATGCGTACAAAGATCATTTCAATGTATGTATTCATATAATGCTTTATATGTAAAACATGTTATGGTAAGACAGGTGGGTTTTTAAAAAGAAAACAAAAAGAAGGACGTGTGTTTATTTTGTTGTGCGAATAACCAGAAGCTTTTCTAGGTCTATGGTGCTCGAAACCTTAGTGGTATAGAGACATGTTAAACGGTACTCTCTCTCTCTCTCTAGGTCTGAAAACTCAGGATAGTCCCATTTTAAGAGAAGATGTTGGGATTGAAACCAGTAAAAGTGTATAATAACTACAAAGAGACTGTAATGAAACACTGGTTCCCATTATTACGGTTTAAGCTTACAACTTACAATCCTCTCACTAAAACAGACATAAAAAAAACTATACCATATGATACACTATTGATTATTTTCTTTATGTAATAATAATGACATCGGAGTTTCGTTTCAGCGTATGTATAAATATTACAGACCCGCACGAGCATCATCTGCGTTGACTCACCTACAGCTATTAGTCATGCTTTACGTTAAATTATATTGCTCATAAAAAGTAGGGGATGTTGAAATAGTTTTAACAATAACATTGACATGTTATGATATTTAGGATATTTTATTACAATTTATACACAGTGTAGCCAATTCATTATCGATCACGAACATGTGATGTGATGTCTCAATTCACAAATTGGGGCGGGATTTAGCTCAGTTGGTTGAGTGCTCGCTTGAGGTGCTTGCGTCGCAGGATCCAGCTTCAATCTGGACTTATATGGTGGCCGTGTAAGGGTTTGGCGCAGGCTAGGTGAACGCTGCCAAGAGGATACTTTGGTACCTCATAATCGGTATGGAAGTGGGTCGAAAATGGTGTGGAGTGGCATAACTATGACAGATCGCCACGTTTGTCAAGGAGAGACACAGGTCTGTACTTCAGAGATAACATCATCAATCGTCATGTTCTACCATTTTCACATCGTCATGGCGCAGGATTTGTGTTGTCATAGACCTTGTCTTGGCCAGCACTGCCCCCTGAACTTTCTCCTATAGAACACATGTGGGATATCCTCAGCAGACGTATTGAACAGCGTCAACAACCACATCGAATGATGGTAAAATTAGGCAGGGCACTGCAGGATGAGTGGCATGAGGTTCCACAAATGAAGATAGGCCGCCTAGGTGTAATGCATATATTGACACAAGAGGAGGTCCAACACGATATTGACAATATGTGATTTTCATGACCCCACCCCTGACTGGTATTACATTTATTGTGAGACTTAAAACCTATTTCATGTTGTTGTAACCAATTAAATCCAGTACACGTGTAAATTATGTATATGTTAATGTTGCCATAAATGTTGAAATCATTTCAATGTTAGTTTTGATAATTTTGGGGGAATATCCCCTACATTTTACGAGCAGTATATATTAAACACGTTATTTTGTTTGATAGAATACAGGCAGAACACATTCAGTTTATAAAGCATTATTTATTGATTGCAATTCGGTGGGAAACCAAGGCACGTATACAGCTAATGACATCTGATGGGCGTGTTTGGGTTGAAAATCACACTAGAATGTGTTACAAATAACACTTGCATGGCGAACTGTGACAGTAATTGAGCCACTCTCACAGATTCGCCGTGTGTACCATACCGATGTTATGTGTACAGACGCCATACAGAATCACGTGAAGTAATCACAATACATGGACAATAACCACGAACAAGAACGTAACTGGGGACCAAGAGTATCTAGCCTAATGGTTGTTTGCAGATTCCATTTGTGATTGGGTTTGCTGAACAACGAAATCACATGAAATCTCGTGAAGTTACATTCATTTCTATATATCATTATGCGTTTCGATATATTTGCACTCATTTCTCTCTATTATTACGAGTTTCGATGAATTTGAATTTGTCGATTAATTTTCATTCATTTCTATCTGTATTATTACGAGTTTCGATGGATTTGTATCCATTTCTGTCTATATTATTACGAATGTAAATAAATCTGTACCCATTTCTACTTCTATTATTACGAACCTCGATACAGTTGCACTCATTTCTCTCTGTATTACGAATATCGACGAATTAGCTTTCATGTCTATGAATTTGCACTCATTTGTATCTGTATTATTACAATGTCTATGAATTTGCACTCATTTGTATCTGTATTATTACGATGTCTATGAACTTGCACTCATTTGTATCTGTAATATTACGAGTGTCTATGAATTTGCACTCATTTGTATCTGTATTATTACGATGTCTATGAATTTGCACTCATTTGTATCTGTATTATTACAATGTCTATGAATTTGCACTCATTTGTATCTGCATTATTACAATGTCTATATCTGTATTATTACAATGTCTATGAATTTGCACTCATTTGTATCTGTATTATTACAGTGTCTATGAATTTGCACTCATTTATATTTTTATTATTACGAGTGTCTACGAATTTGCACTCATTTATATTTTTATTATTACGAGTGTCTACGAATTTGCATTCATTTGTATCTGTATTATTACAATGTCTATGAATTGGCACTCATTTGTATCTGTATTATTACAATGTCTATGAATTGGCACTCATTTGTATCTGCATTATTACAATGTCTATGAATTTGCACTCATTTGTATCTGTATTATTACAATGTCTATGAATTTGCACTCATTTGTATCTGTATTATTACGAGTGTCGACGAATTAGCTCTCATTTCTCTCTGTATTACAAGTGTCGATGAATTTGCTAAATTTTAATCTGTAGTATTAAACTAGTCTCGATGACACAGTGGTTTAAAACTGATAGGTGCTGGGTTCATATCTCAGTACCGACTCCAAACCAGAGTGCGTGCACAGTTCAGTGATGAGGAATAAAACCGCTACACTGATTTCTTTCTCTCTAACCATAAATCAGTGACGTCTGACGTAGGATGATAACCCAGATAGTTGTAGGTGTGTCTTTGAAGGTGCATAGTACTGTCCATAACAGCGAATTTAAACTTTAATTGGATGTAAGCACAAAAATAAACTTGAACGAATGGAATCTGCATAACTACCCCTTGTTCTTAAGAATCAGGCACTTTCATCCTAGATAATGTCTCTGACTTTGTCGATTCTCTCATTTTAGACGGAACTTGGTGTGCGTGTGGGTCATTTATGGCATGCTTCCATCAGAGAACTGTGCAAGCACGCCTGTCATGGACACAACTTCTGATTTCGCCAGAGGGTTGTCCAAGATATGGAACAGAACTTGTATCTAAGCTAATTATTTATAGTGTTGGTAATGTCCTTTGACTGTCGGGTTCAATATACTCGGAGCGAGACTTGAGGACTCGGTTCTAGTGGCTGTGAGAGACTTCAGTACAAGTGTCCAACATCGTTTAGTTAACTTCAGTGGTGCTCGTGTCCTATGTAGCCCTAGGAGCGATTAGTCCAAGATGTTAACTTTCGTCTCAAGAGCGAGAACTCGATGGATCAATACAGAACAGTGGACGTACATAGTTTTTTTGTTGGAGTTTTAACCATTCTAGTTCTACAGCTGACTTATACGTACATGTGCTAACACCATGGAATTGGATTGGACTGATTGTTTAACGTGCACATTCAGAGCAAGCTGTTGTAGCGCACGCCTGTCCTGGGCACAGGTACCGGCCTCAGTCGGTTTCTCTGCCCAGGCCAAGAAAGGGGGGGGGGGGGTAGAAGGAGGGACCGCCTGCACTGGCAGGTGCAAGGGAGCACCAGCAGCCCGACCGGGGTCGGACCATAGAATGTTCAGTTTCCCATATTATTAAGCAATGGAGAGAATGAGCCGCAGATTTCTCATGTAACGTGTATTATTGAACTAAATTAAAATACGACCCAGACACGTGTAATTATTTCAAATTATGTACACCTAGAATTTTGTTCAAACTTTCTACGTTGGTTAGTGGAAAGACCACACTCTACTCCTGGGCACTGGTTAGTTTCCACTGAGAGAAAAGTCGATGCATTAACATCATACCTCCCCAGTGACCCGATGAGATGTGGGTGAGAGTCAGTACGTGGGTGTGATCAGTACATGCAAGTCTTAAGACAATGTTTAAATTGTTCCTACGTATACTAGGCCTGTTATATGCGTTCCTGGGTGCAGAGTTCATCCAGACCGAGCAGAAACACGTCCGCTAGACACGTTTATGCGTTTCAAGGTAAACTAAATGGACACGTTGGGAACCAATCAAATAGTTCGCGAACGTTAGCGAAACGTTTTCTGGCTGAACACATGCGTGTGTACACATGTGCACGTGCAAGCGCAAAGGCAAGCGTGTTTTACTATTTGTATGTCTGGATGTTTCCCGTGGGTCGTGCTCAACCATCCGTGACTGATGGTTTACTATTTTAATATGTGTGCTGTCTGGTTGATGCCCCCTCACTGACCGCGAGAATCGACCCAGCAGCTGCTGTTACGCATATTATGATTGAACAGACGGCATTAGAGAAAAAGTCGCTCTTTGGCGTGCATAAGCCTAATTCGGTCCGCTTGAGAACAATCCATACATCATGACAATCACCGTTGACGTATTACAGTTCAAACGCGCAGTTCGCTACGAGCGGTAAACAACTGCCCTTGATAACTTGTTCACATTCAAGTCATTGTGTTCACGGCATGATAATATGTAATTAAGTGAAGGCGTATTAAACAGGTCGTATTAAGCACGTCGATATCTGCCGGCGACTATTAGGTCGCACCAATAAATGGTCGCAAGCAAATTCCATAGCTCGCGAGCAACGTAAGTCGGCGTGGTTGGTGATGGCGGCAGGTGTGAACACATCAAAGCACTGATTAAAATCCGAAATCAAGACTATATTATGACGAATCTGATATATTTAGTTCTCTACACCCACATGCAAAACAACACATTAATTTATGACAAGTTAAAACACACACCTTTACGTAATTGGAAATAACGTATACGTCATTGCATATGCATTCGGATTAACATTACCTAACTATATGCTACTAAATACATAACCAATATTGTTATATTCGGATGGTGTATATAAACAAACACAGACATGTACGCACGCACACATTCATTTATTCATGCACGCAAGTACACCCTTGAATAAACGTTTCGAATTACAAATATATGTGTATAATTAATGTCGATAGTCAATGTAGGAAAATGCCAGTCGTCATACATAGAAACCACATAACATATGTATTATACCCTTGATTGTGTGGATCGCAGGTAATCTATATCCCGCAATAAAGTTTAATATACCGGAATCAAAGTACTTATCGATACTTATACAAGTACGCTTAAATTATTATTAATTATCCTTAACTAGTGCGCAACACTAACATTTCATTCTTTGTAACAGTTTCGGGGCGGTTGGACACCAAATGTAAAAAAAAAAAATTAAATAATTTTTAATTAAAAAATAATAATAATAATAATAATAATAAATAAAAATAAACAACCTCACCACCAACAAATCAACAAACAAGCAAAACAAAACAAACAAAACAAAAACAAAACACTATGAACTGTACCTTTTAAACAATGCCTGTGTTCGTCCTGGAACTGGAGTCGAACCGCGTGCAGACGTCGCACTAAGGCGGTTTCCTGGGGACCCTCGATTGCTGAGAATATCGAGGCTCCGATAACCAAAAAGAGCACATAAAAGATAGTCAACACAATGAGGCGCAGGTTACTTCTTTTTAGTGCCATATTGTTCACGTCTGGTCAACCAGCAGACGTTTGTCGAGTTGACGTCTGTCCGCTCGTAACTGCAGATTCCGCAAGAGTAGAGAGTAGCAGACGATCAGAGTCATCCACATGAGAAAGAGAGTGGAAAACGCTTGGAAAACGAAGTCTCGTTTTATTGATTGGACTGGAAACGCTCTCAAAACGACGCTAGCATGACGACACAAGCTATCAATTTGAAACTAAATATCAGACAAAGTGGTCTTATATAGTTAATATTAACTAGATAACTTAAACTGAACGACGTATGTTATCATTATGCCATCAAGTACAGACGGCAGAGGAAGATGCCAGATATTTTAGTAATAGGCATATTTATTTTTTAGAGTGTACAGGAAAAATTGAAATGAAATAAAATATATTTTGAAGAACATATTTTGACCACCCCATTGGTCCAACCACCCCACGCAAAAAACAAAACAAAACAAAACAAAAACAAAAACAAAAACAAAAAACAAAAACCCACACAACAAAACAACAGAACAATACAAAACAAAAATCAAAACAAAGAAAAAAAAACCAAAAAACCCAGGTCGGTATGTTTTTATTTTTCATAATTCTGGACAAAATATTAAGTTTAAAATTTAAAAGATGAAAGAAATAAAAAGTACCTTTTGTCAAATATATCATATGAAAAAATTACCGTTGGATACGTTTTATTTATTGTGTACGAAGCCAAAACAAGGGTTCAAAAAGTGACTGTCGTCGAACTTAATTGTACAGACTTAATTTTAATTAGTAGATGACCATATCGTCATGGAGTTTTTAGATTTGCGGGTGTTATGTTCTATTTGATCCTGCAAATATCACTTGCGGGCATCAAATACACAATAACACCCGAAAATCTAAAAACTCAATATGGTTATGTCCATTGTAAAATGAATCATTTTTATAAGTGTATATTTTATATTTCTTGAATTGACAACTTCGCCTGTTCCAATTGCTAATGACGTCATTAGTTTTCCGGGTGTTATTTTCATTTGATCCCGGAAAAAAGAATGTAATTAACCAATCACAATACAGAACACACTCGTCATCAATTTACAGCACACTCGCCATCAGTTTACAATAACTTGTGTTGGGGTATGATGTAGCCTACCTCAGTGGTATAGAGCGTTCAGTGAACTCGATTCTGTTTGTGTCTCAATCAATGCACATCAGTGGCAATGGCATCTTGTCTATGAGAACCTGCAAATAAAACATCCGTTACTGGTTTTCGGAAGGAGTATCCTGTACGGCCGCATGGGGTTTTACTCCACCCCACCCCATCCCATATCTCTGTCTCTGTCTGTCACTGGCTGTCACTCTCTCTCTCTCTCTCTCTCTCTCTCTCTCTCTCTCTCTCTCTCTCTCTCTCTCTCTCTCTCTCTCTCTCTCTCTCTGTGTGTGTGTGTGTGTGTGTTTGTGTCGCTTACTCACTCTCTGTCTCTGTCTCTGTCTCTCTCTCTCTCTCTCTCTCTCTCTCTCTCTCTCTCTCTCTCTCTCTCTCTCTCTCTCTCTCTCTCTCTCTCTCTCTCTCTCTCTCTCTCTCTCTCTCTCTCTCTCTCTCTGTGTGTGTGTGTGTGTTTGTGTTTGTGTCTCTTACTCACTCTCACTCACTCTCGAAGTCTATGTCAAATTAACTCGTTTGACATCCAATATTTAACTGTCGAACATCCCATCAACTATTGGACGACTTGTTGAACGTCATCAACAGATCGGGAGTGTCCGTGATCGACCTCGACCTGATCAACGTCCTGTTACGACCCCACGCCAAGATCGGCAGATTCGACGACACCACCTTCGTGGCCGGTTCAGAACTGCGACGATGACAGCAAGCAACACGATAGGACGTCATGGAAGGCATATCCATCCGATGACGGTCATCCATCGACTCAGAACGGCTGGACTCAGATGCAGACGCCCGTACAACGGTAACATCATGACACCGCGACATCGTGCTGCGAGACTACAGTTTGCTCTCCAGAATGGTAATCATCCACCAGCCTTTTACCGGAGCATTGTTTTCTCAGATGAGTCCCGTTTCTCTGTCTCCTTTGCCGACGGAAGAGCACGTGTGTACAGGAAACTCCATGAACGGTACGCTGACGGATCTGTGAGGGAACGTGATCGGTTTGGCGGCGGTTGTCTGATGGTATGGGGGGTAATCAACTGTGATTTCAGGAGTGATCTCATCATTGTCCACGATGCCCTTACAGCCCAGCGTTATGTTGACGTTATTCTAAGACCAGTTCTCCAGCCACGTTTGCGCCGTCACCGAAGACCAGGAGGTCCCCTTCTGTTTCAACAAGACAATGCCCGTCGACATACTGCAAGAATTACCCAGGCATTCCTGCAACAAGCCGGTATCACCGTTATGAACTGGCCCGCCGTTTCACCGGATTTGAACCCAATTGAACACATGTGGGATGAGTTAGGACGTCGTGTACGTCACCGCCAGCCACCACCGCGTAACGTCGCTGAGCTTACACAGGCGTTGCCGGAGGAGTGGAGGAACATTCCTGTGGCTTATTGGAGATGTTTGTGCCAATCCTTTCCCCGTCGTCTTTACGCATGCTCACGGGCCAATGGTGGACACACCAGATACTGACCTTGATATGGGGGGGGGGGGGGGGTTGAACTTTTCGATTACGAATGCAACTCGATTACTGATGATAACTGGACATGTTTCCATGTGAATGTATCTCATGAATACCAGTCATTAATGTCATATTACATTATCCATCAATTCATTAATAGTTTGTCGTTATTTGCAATGAAAAGTTGTTTTTGCGTTTTCATTGTGTGTCAGTATACATGCAGAAAAAGTGCTCCAATTTTTTTTGTTTCGTTTTAGTGGTTGACCTACTGAACAAAATATGTTTTGATATACCTTTTCTGTAATAATACTTGTACATAATAAGGCAAATTTAGTCTGCAGCTGTGCGCAACTAAATTAATGTCTTTTAATGGTGACGTGGTAGACCGGTTAAATATTATAGTCCTGGCACGGTTTGTAAATTGTTTTGTCTGTGTTTTTGTCCTTCTACTACTGTCTAAAAGTTGAGAAGCTGACATCCTCTATCTGTGGGACTTGTATGTTAATTGCGCCAACTCAAGAGCAACATTGTGTTTTGTGCTGTTTTATTAAACACATATTGGGTTTTCTCTGCCCAGCGATCGATAGGTTTATCAAAATATGTCGTATATATGTATTATCCTGTGAGTAAGAAAATACAAATAAAATACCATTTGCTGTTGATCAATAGTAGTAGATTTCTTCTCTCATTTTCCTGATATTAACATAATTATAATTACTGACATCTATAATACTAGCCACTTATTACACCATATATAGCAATTGTTTTCATTCATTTCAGACAATCCTATATGAATTAGTCGACCGCCATTTTGTTGGAATTTCCCTGGAGATACTGTTGCATGTGAAACTAAAGAGCGATGGTATTTCCAAAGAGTTCAGTGGTAGAACCAACGGCGAATCAACAGGCTCAGTTGGCCAATTTGTGATATTCTTGTCTTTAATGTTCTTATTAATTCAGGATCGTGCACCCAAGTACGTCCCACCTACATCGTCTATAATGATGAATCCAGGATTGCGTAGAAAGGAGAGGGATCGTCGGATCGATCTCAATTGCAAGAGAGAAACCCGCTTCTGTCTATAGGCTACTCCTACAAAACAAAAGCAAAGGGTCTGTTATATGAAAGAATGGTCTTCAGAATACCAACCCAGACGCATGTACAGAGGGGTGGGGGTTGAGGAAGGTCCCTTGCTCCAAACGAATTTGTTTTGTTTCCATGCATTTTCCGGAGGGGTATGACCCATAGACTCCTAAAAACGTCGCTCACCACAATCTAGACCCCCCCCCCCCCCCCACACACACACACACACACTCCACCGCCCGTCCTCTTGCAGAACTCCATGCATACGCGATTGCAACCATGGAGTAGGCCCTATTTGTTGGGTCCTTTGAGTGCCATCGAACCTCGTATATTTTTATCAAAAAGTACATCTGTCCTTAGCTACCTTATGTTACGTTGACTAATTTGATAACTGACGTAGAAAAAACATAAAATGTTTTATTTAACGACGCACTCAACACATTTACTTTACAGTTATATGGTTAAGGACCACACAGATACTGAGAGAGAAAACTCGATGTCGCCACTTCATGGGCTACTATTTTCGAGGGAATGTATCTTTTATATGCATCATCCCACAGACAGGGTAGTACATACCACGGCCTTTGATATACCCGTTGTGGAGCACTTGCTGTAACGAGAAATAGCCCAATGGGCCCACCGATGGGGATCGATCCCACTCCGACCGCGCATCTTACCAGTGGGCTACGTCCCGCCCCAATGTAGAAAATGCGCATGTTCCGTTTTTCATAATTTTGAAACGTTTCTTTAATGCAAATTCTAATAAATAGTCAGGTTTTATTTCAGCAAAATGAATAAACTTTGAGAAGCGTCTCATGAGATTGATTTCGCAAGCACAGTACAATTTGCTAAGAAACATGAACTTATAATATTGGCTAATTTAGCTGTCACCAAAGTAACCCATGGAGAATAATCAACTTAGCATATTCTAAGAAGTAGCCTGTGTATAACTAGTAAAAAACAATGTGTGGTGATGGACATTAGATCTGACTGGAAAACGTGAAACAAATATATATAATCGATATATTTGTGCTGCCACATTTCTCAAGAGAAATGTTCAATGATTTTCTGTTACCGTTACATCCTCGTGCGACACGAAATCACCGCGTCAGCATCGCATTGCGAAACGATGGCAACGCGATTATCCTTCTTAATTGGATAATAGAATTTACGAGTTAAAAGAATCACTCCTTTTTGCTATATCAAACCAAATTAAGCTTTTAACTGATGAGTGATGAACAATGTGTGCATGTTCTCTATGAGTTTGTGATTTGTTTTTGTTTTTAGTTTTTCAAACAAAAATGCAAGTTCATTAGCTGGCGCTCGCGCAATATTATTTTTAGTAGAATATCCCTAAGTTACACAATGCGAAAACAGAATGTGGCACAAGACACTATTTTAGTGACTAAAGAATGATTTATTTTTTAAGGATTTCGACAACTACACAAAGAAGTAATGATAAGTCCAACTTGGTGTAAGTATACTTTCCATCCGTGTCTTAACTTGTATTGGTACCGAATGCAAAATATATGTTTTCTGTTTTTATATAGCCGAACTAATAGTTCTTATGGTGCAAAGCAAGAAACATCCCGTTTTACTGGAGGGAGGGGGTAAATGAATATTATGTCTGGACAATTTCAAATTTCAGCTCATATAGGTTGTTCCAAAGTTTGATTGTCAAATGGATAAATGACGATTTAAGTAAACTGGTCCTTGCAGAAATAAGGAACCTTTCATTGCTTTAAATATTTTGTGCACAGACTTTTGTATATTACACTTCAAAGTATTAACTGGATTAGCAACACTTACTAAGTAATCTAGTTTCGTAATTAAAAACTTTCTAAATGCAAATTTAGATGGATTAATCTATAGTCCGTCCCATCTTTCTACGAAAGTGGGTTTTTTACTTTTAATAATTTCAGTTTGGTTTGACGTAAGAAGAAAAGTAAAAGTGTTTTGAAAAAAAAAAAAAAAAAAAAAAATTGTTTGCAAGTTACAAAACAATCGGCTCATAAATAAATAATTTGTAGTAAATTCCATAGTATGAAAAAAGGTGTCTCCCGTGGGACGGACTATAGTTTGTTCCAACTGTACTTACCAGTTGTCTTCATCGACTGAAGAACACCCATCGGGCAGGTTGCCTTCCTTGCGTGCTGTTGTACCCCGAAAATCGAACATTGTTGACTGCAGGGGCTAGTGATACAGCGTTCGCTCGATGCGCGGTCGGTGTGGGATCGATCCCCGTCGGTGGGCCCATTGGGCTATTTCTCGTTCCAGCCAGTATACCACGACTGGTATATCAAAGGCCGTGGTATGTACTATCCTATGTGGGATGGTTCATATAAAAGATCTCTTGCTGCTAATCGGAAAGAGTAGCCCATGAAGTGGCGACAGCGTGTTTCCTCTCTCAATATCTGTGTTGTCCTTAACCATATGTCTGACGTCATATAACCGTAAATAAAATGTGTTGAGTGCGTCGTTAAATAAAACATGTCTTTCTTTGTTGACTGCAAGAACAATTTCGTGATGCGCCCTACATGGTTTGACGGTTTGGCAAACCAGTTTGTTACAGTTTTTTGTGGGGGTTTTTAAACTCGATATTTAGTAGCGAAACACGTTTGCAACCAGCGGCCTCGGTGGTGTCAGCGGTTAGGCCCTCGGACATAAGGTTGGTAGGTACTGGGTTCGCAGCCCGGTACTGGCTCCCACCCACAGCTGGTTTTAACGACTCAATGGGTAGGTGAAGTGATTGAATGAATGAATGCTTGCAATCAGTTTTACCTTGGTGTCCAAGTTCGTGTTATTAAACATTTGGCATCACTTGTTGTGCCTCCCAAATATTAAAATGCGTCCCCTACCATCCACACTTCCAATGCATATATATTTTAGAGCGCTGTTGCTTGGCAGTTTATTATCAAAGGGGGAGATATATAGCCCATTTTGGAGAGAGAGAGAGAGAGAGAGAGAGAGAGAGAGAGAGAGAGAGAGAGAGAGAGAGAGAGAGAGAGAGAGAGAGAGAGAGAGAGAGAGAGAGAGAGAGAGAGAGAGAGAGAGAGAGAGAGAGAGAGAGAGAGAGAGAGAGAGAGGGAGGTAGGTAGGTAGGTAGGGGAAGGGAGAGATGGGGAGGTTTGACAGTTAAATATTGGATGTCAAACATTTGTTAATGTGACAGTCTTGAGTAAGAGTGAGTGAGTGAGAGTGAGAGACAGAGACGTGCGCGCGCGCGCACACACACACAGACAGTGAGAGCGAGGGGGGGGGGGGGGGAGGGGCACAGACAGACGGACGGACGGAGACCGAGACATCTAGAGTAGAAAGGGGGAAGGAGAGGAATGAATGAATGTTTAACGACACCCCAGCACGAAAAATACATCGGCTATTGGGCGTCAAACTATGGTAATGCAAACAAATAAAGTGATGATCAACATCAATATAAAAATTCAAGATTTAAATAAAAACAGTGTAAAGAACTGTGCAAAAATACAAATATCACAGATAGATACTGACTTTTACTCAAAATTTCAATTAAAAAAAAAAACAAAGAGAAAAAAAAAGCATTTGTGCTGTATTGGCCATTTTCAAAGATAATGTTACACCCCTGCACTACGGTGAGGTTACAGCACGCGCAGGGGGCGGGGGAAGGAGAGGAGCGCTGACACTATAAAGCTTTCTTTTATCGTATATCAGTCGCGGAGCACCGAATACGACGGACAAAAAAAATCCTCAATAGCCTTTACAGAAAGCGATCGATCATACGACCCATTGTTTTTAGTACATGTCGCAAGCAATGATGACAACAAGTGAATATTCTTGTCTAAAGTGTTTTAAGGCCTAAAGTCGTGATCCTTTTCGTATTCAATTTTTACCTACGACTGCTGTAATGTTGTCGTAGAGAACACATAATACAAAAATATTTATAACTTCTTCGAGTTACACACTTAATTTGAAGCATGTTCAGAAGTAAAGGGCGAGTGGTTTGATTTTTGTTTTCTTGGTATCAAACGCAGTTTCTATGGGTCTCCATAATCAAGCGGAGGAATTTAATCAACCAACCAGTATAAGTGGCGGCAGATTAGTTTCGGGTTTGTTAAAAACGTCCTGAATGAAAACAATGATTCATTAAATTGATACATAGTCTAATTTATTGTAGCTCTTTCTTCACACAAACATCGAAACTTTTCATCTGTATTTTTCATTGTCAGTTCTTCTTAATAGTTGTTTTTAAAGAAGTGGAAGTAATCGGGTTGTTGATTTTAATTTCCTTCTACTTTTAAGAGCATCTTTGGGTAAATTATTTGCCGTAGTCAGAGGCGGATCTAGGGGCCTCCCCTAAATTTTGTGACAGTTATAATTTTATTATATATTAATTTTCTTTTTTTTTTACGATCCCCTCCACACACACACACCTAACAGTGGTTTCTAATCCATCCACCTGTCTAAAAATATAGAGACCAGAAACATCACTAAATTGTCCTGAAAACAGGCTGAACGAATGTAGAAAGAAAGTGTCGTTTCTATGTCTGAAAATTGTTACATTACCCTATATATAATAGGTATTCAAAACTTGTGGCACCATGTTTCAACCATTTCTCAACCAAAATGGTGCAACAAATGGACACACAAACGAAAAATATATACTCACTAAATCCCGATTGAAGTACTTGTGTCTAAAACAAAATAAATCTTCCAACGACGACCTTCAAACCTTTCCCCGCTAAATAGAGGGAAGCAACTTGCACTGCACATTAAGAAAATTATCGACTTAATGTGCACCCTGCACTAGTAGGGGCATTTCATGGTAATGTTTGGTGACATTTTGTATTGATAGAAACCATATAAGAGATGTTTACTTCACACACCCCCCAAAAAAAAATAAAAAAAATTGTACTTATATTTTGGGATACACATACATATTAATGAGTGTGATGAACATGACATCATTTGGACGCAAGAAATTTTTGTGCAAGTTCAACCTATAAACTCTGCTCTCCTATATCTTCTATGTTATATCCCAATAATTATTTTGTTAGGTCACAATGTTGTTTTACAATGACATGCAGAGAAAATAAATAGTTGATATAATTTAATAATCAATTATTAATCAATAAAGGTACCGTGACGGACATGACATGACACACCTGACATTGTCAAGATTCAAAGTTACCTCATAAAATGAACGAAATCTTGATACAAAACATAATGATGACATCTGATTAAACTTTATAATGTACAACAAATAATAACTATGTATTATACTAGTAAAATATCTCCTACAGCGTAAAGACAAAGTCTGGCTGAAATTTATTATTCAGACCTAATTTTCTGAAAAATTAAAATGGCAGAAATTCATATTTTTCATGTAGTCAATACATGCACATTGAAATAAAAAATACATCCACTTTTGCTATCTCATGTGGAGAGGTAGCTTGCATGTCTCAATGACTCTGGGAGCTATGCTAGCTGGAGCTGTCAAACGGTAGAGACTCTACTAATATGGATCAGACAGACGGAGGACGTGAGTCAAGAAAGATTACTGTCTAGAAGAAGCAAACTCCAAAGTCAAAACTGGGCTGGAGAGGCTCATAATCTTAGTAAGGAAACTCCTAGGAGAAGGAAAACTCCAAACTCAAACCAAGTCCATTGAAGTCAAGAGTACAGAAGCTATGCATAAGCATTAGCATGGAAACCAAAAGGAAATGTCTGTACATGCACCAAGCTCTATGATCATGATCATCATTCACTTTTGCAATGAATAATGTGACTAAAAACAATACATATGTTTAATCAGTCAAAATCTTGGCACGTCCATCACAAAAATTATTTTTAATTTTCACCAATTTCACATGAAATTCTTCAAAATTAAATTCACAGTCTGTTAAAACGGATGAAGTAGAACAATACAAAAGTCTACCTGGTGTAGTGTACATGCCTAAATTTTACATATTCAAGACCCTTATGATGTTTACTATCATATGATGTAACGTTTCCATGTAAATGTAATGCTTTTTATTTTCGTAGTCGCGGACCAAATACCATGAAATGATTGAACACACATCTCTGAGTAACTTTAATAAAAAATGTCTGTGTAGCATATCCCGGCGTGCAGCACAAGTTCCCCTACAGATCTTATTCTTTCGGGAGCTCGGCTCATCTGACTTGGTTAAACTCAAACTTTCTATGTTTACATTTGTATGACATGCCCCCTCCCTGTTACAAAATCCTGGATCTGCCCTTGTTTGTAACCTAGTATTTGGTTATGGTTATAGAAATTCTATTTGTGTTGAGTAATTATACTGGCTAAAGCAATAACTATGATGTAAATCTGAACATACAACCATACATGCACTTGGCAACACAGTAACCAACACCCCAGAAATATTATTTTAAAAATATCTTGACAGCTGTTGAACACGAGAGGACAACATGAGGTTAACGTGTGATGTGGAGTTGGTGAATCGTCTTCTCCCATCATTCAATCTGAAGAAAGCAAGTCGCAGCTGTCGAGCTCAGGTATCTCTGGGGAAGAAGCCTGCAAGTTCGTCTAAAGACGGAGCCCTCTTCCTGATGGTCTGCACTGCTAAAGACAGGAACGGAGTCAAGTTTCTTGTGAGTTGGACAGTCAGAGGGCAGGGGGTGTGTGTCTCGGCAAGTGTTGCTATCAGTTTAATAACAGAAATTAAGCCATGAAAACAAGTTGCAGAGGCACAAAGGCAACTTACACCATACTTTCCAACAAGTTTCCTCACAAAAATTAATTAATTCTCGTGCCTTGGTCTCTTAGCCTATAGATGTAATTTGTTGAATGTGGATGCCTTTTATCATATTGAAAATGATAATTTTACTATCTTACATGTACAACAGGGAATGTATAGGAAGGGAACAGTAGCAAACCAGATAGGGTACCAGAGCATTTATCTTGCCATCAACAATGTCCATTTTTTTCAGAACAACATCAAGTAAAGAGGGCAACCACAGAAAATCAGAAATATGAGATCAGTTTGAGTTTGTTACTAAATAGTATTGTACATTATTGTTGCATTTATCATTGTTTGACACCCAATAGCCGATTTAGTTTTCGTGCTGTCATTAAACATTCATTCATACGTTTATTCATGCATTAAATAGTATTGTAATTGTTTGTGATATCCATCATAGTTTGATTATTGTTTTACATGGATAATTTTTTTTTATATATAACAACAAAGCCAAATTAATTTATTTCAATTTAAAGTTCTAATTCGTTCATGTTTGTTATTAGAATTAGAATTTAGAAATAGATGCATTTCACTTAAGAGTTACTTATTTTTAACACATATCTTCCAAACTTTTATATGAATATAATATGGCGCAGTCATTTTATGACATATTAATACCATATTTTATTCTGTTGTTTGTAGGTGAAGGGTAACATAGAACAGATATTTGGCAAGTTTGTATCTGATGGAAAAGCCACCATTCGCATACGAGATCCACAGCAAGATGTGTGCATCAGTAAGGTGAATAGTCCTGTAGAATGTGAAAATCTGTTAACAAAGTTCTAATGAGGAAACTAACACATAGCTGAACTATATTGAGAAGTATAGTATTCGAAGGTTGGTGTATTTGTTGCAGCTCTAGAAAACACCATGGGAAATGGATTACAGAATGGTATCTCAAGGGAGACAATCAGCATTTTAATTTCATTTTAATCATGCTCTAGGTTGGATCTTGAAATCGTGAGTTTCTGTTATGTCTGCAAGTGGAATATTTACTAATAGAATTTATCACCGTTGTGAGGTATAGATAAGGCTATTTCATCCCGAGGGACAAAATGGTTTTTGCCGAGGTTTACCGAGGCCCTTACAAAAACATTTTGTCCCGAGGGTTGGAATTGTCTTACCTATACCTCACAACGGTGATTGATTCTTTTTCTTACCCATTTAGTTACAGTAACAAAACATTAATTTTGTAAGCCACGGTCTGTTTTAAAAACAGAATTTAAAAAACCATGAGTTATGACGTCAATCGCCGTAAAACATGAGCTATGATGTCACGTGTATGTAGATTTATCTAGTCCTAGGGTCAGACAGATTTTTCTAGCACCGTCCAAAAGTTGGATAACCCTATCCAGTGGGCAAGAATTGTATATCTGTAGAATTAGGGGTTATTTTGTATTTGGAAGCAGTTTGAGGGAGAGGGTGTGCACCTTAGACCTTAAAATTAACAACTTTACCCAATTCTGATAACTTTATGGGTATGTTCAACCCACCCCCCCACCCCCAACTCCCCATGAGCTTGTTATTACAGTGAATGTGAAAGCAAACCTACTTTTATAGTTGTGTGAGGCTGCCAGTCTGATTATTAAAGGAAGTCTTCATCGCATCTACCTATTCAGAGTAATATTTTCATTTTTAAAAAAGTTATGTCACCATTCATTTCTCAGATTAGCTTGGCAATAATACGTATTTTCAGAATAGGAGTTGATAAAAACGGCTTTTAAAACATTTCATCAAACTTCAGTATTCTCAGTTGTACTGTCATGTTTATTGAGCTACTGAATTCATGTACATGTATTTACATAGAGCTAATATTTTCATTGTAATAACCTACATTGATTTCATTTCAACTTATTTCCATGCTTATATTCAGTTAAGGTTCAAGCACACTGTCCTGGGCACACATCTCAGCTATATCTGGGCTGTGTCCAGGACATTGGATTAATTTATTTGTTTAGTGGTTAGTGAGAGAGAAGAGGGTATAGTGGCCTTACACCTCCCCATTGAGCCCTTAAGAACTCGCTCTGGGTTGGATCCGGTACCGGGCTGTGAACCCTGTACCTACCAGTCTATATCCGATGGCTTGACCACAACGACAACACCGAGTCTGGTAATAACCTGCTCAGTGTTCTCCCCTCCCAACCCCTCCCTCCCCTCCCCTGGTCTGTGTGGAGGAGTTTGGAGAGTTCACAATGTACAGATCAACATTTGTTGCTTCACTGAACTTATATATAGCACAAACAATCAAGATTTCAGGTGTTGTTTCCCAAATTACCTTTAGCATATTAAACTTGAATTTGATGAATTCATGTCTATTTAATTACTAAATTACCAAAAAGGTACTTTGAAAATCAAATAAATATATATATTTTTTAAAACAGCCTTAATTTTTAGCGAGGAATTTTGATATAGATTTTTAAAACTGTTTTTGCCGAGTCCAGCTTAAGCCATGTAATGACACTACTGGTGAAGGAGTATCTGCAGTAACTTCCCTTTTTCATTTATCTAACTCTATATATGATGAACAAAACCTGGTAATGTTTAACAATGTACAACAACTGGTATATCAAAGGTTGTGTTATGTGCTATCAATGTCTGTGGGATCCTTACTGATAAAAAAATTTAAATTATGACTGTCAAAATTACCAAATGGTTGACATGCAATAGTTGATGATTAATAAATCAATGTGCTCTAACAAAACAAACTTTAACTTTATTCACAATGTGTTGGTAAACGTTATGGTTAATATTGTTTAACACCTGCACTGGTTTATTATTTGTAATATTATATTTCAGGCAGATCCTCTACAACTGAAGAACATTTTGAACTTGATTCATCAGGCCTCGCAGGGAAAAGATCTTGACCGGACAGCCCTTTCAGCACTGACCCCAGCATCGGCCAGACAAGTAGAAAAACCCAAAACTAAAATGACCATCCTGACTCGAAAAGATTACCCCCTGACCACAACCTTTCCGTCTTCGTTGGAATCCCTCCAAGTATCTCAGTGTTCCATGAAGAGAATCGATCAACGCATCTTGCAGCTTTCAAAACTAAAGATTCTCAACTTAAGTCATAACAGTCTTCAGAGCCTTCCTGAATCCTACGGTCGGATATACTCACTATACGAGTTATATGTGAATAACAATCAGTTAACCAAACTACCCATTTCACTCTGTCGAAGCTCCCTGTCAACATCACTGGTAGTGTTAGACATCAGTGAGAATCAAATAACAACTTTGCCACTGGAGTTATGTGAACTTAAACAGCTTGTGACTTTGAAAGCCGATAAAAATGATCTTAAATCGTTGCCTGCGACGATAGGAAAATTAATACACTTGAAGAGTGTCTCTGTTGCTCACAATAAGCTGGCGATACTTCCTGCAGGCTTGACACGACTTCAGCTGGATCATCTCGACCTGTATTGTAACCCGCTGGAACTTCAACAGACGGAGTCAGTTATCATGTCTCAGCTAACATTTCCAACACTTGTAGAATGTTGCGCAAGAAGCATCAAGAAGTACAGGTGTATATATATATATATATTTCTATCATTGAAGGGTTGAGGTTAAAGGTAGGATACAGGATCTAGCTCAGTCGGTAGAAGTGCATGTGTCATAGGATTGAATCACTTCGGTGGACCCATTCTTTGATTGGATTTTTCTCACATCCCAACCAGTGCACCACAATTGGATGTTTCAAAGGCCATGGTATGCATTGTCCTGTCTGGGAAAGTGCATATAAAAGATCCCTTGCTACTAATGGGAAAAAATGTAGCAGGTTTCCTTTAAGACTGTCAAAATTACCAAATGTTTGACATCCAACATCTGATGATTAATAAATCAATGTGCTCTAGTGGTGTCGTTAAACAAACACTAAGCATGGTAGCACCATTTGATCTACTATGTGCAGTCGCATTGATTACATAAATGGAAATACACACTATGTTCTTAATCTAACACTCGCCATCATAAAAGTTTTGATTTACAAACATTTGTAAATATCCAGTGTTCGCTAGAAATTAACCACTTGAGGTATTATTGTTTCTTTTCTGATACATAGCTATGTTGCCATAATTTAATTGTGGTATATACCAACATAACAATCAGAATATGACAAGTGAAATGTTTATATGTACATATATTCATCCACACAGCAGGTCATTTGGAGACCTCACTGCTTAAGGCTATCTATCACTTGCCCCCCATCATTTCTCTGAGACTTGTTCAAGGAGAGTAATATTTAGGTCCCCTTATATATTAATGTGGTAATACCTTAAATGGCTGCCCATGAGCTCAATTTAGGGAGTAATTAATGACTCCCCTCAGTTTGTTTCATGGAAAGATCTGTAGTTCCTTTGCTATCCTACCTTTAAGTTATGTACGCCATTTATTTTGCTACAAAATATATAGAACTATTTGCAGTTTTCTTTTACATCTAGACCTTAGCTTGTGTTGTATACATGATTAAAGACAATAGAGAAAAGTAAAGCATATTATGTGTTTAGTTTGTCCGGGGTCTACAGAGAAAAGGGGATGAAGGGGATTAGGTTGACCTGGATTTCTTTTCGGTTTCTTTTTTCTTTATTCTTTTGTTTATGATTAGTAGAAATATTAGGATGAGTTTTGTTGAAATACCAGAACTTGATGAAGTGTTGTTTTACCACTAGACATCCATCCTTCCTGAAACATTGGGTTACAATTTAAATGATAAATATTCCCATTATTATCATGCTAGTTACTATTGTTGGTATGAATAATGTCGATGAATGGGTTTGTACTCATTGAATTTCAGTGTTTAGTTGAGGTATTTGTAATGTTCAATGTACAGTTTTACTAACAGTAGCATCATGTTTTACTTGTAGGGTTCCCTATACAGATGAAGACTTGTTCCCTCAGCTGTGTCAGTACTTGGATTCCGCACGCCATTGCTGGTGTGGTAATTACTGCTTCCAGTGCTGTGCTCGTTACATCGCCACTGTGGATCTACGGCGGGTATCGGCTACTGTCACAGCGTGGGATAACGTCGGTACCAAGCTTGTTCCTGTGGAGGCATTCCTGTGTTCTCAGAATTGCCTCACCAAGTTTCAAAACAACTCTGTTGCATACTGGAAGTAGCTTCAACACTAGCACACGTTTAAGATCTGTGTTACAAACTCAAGTCTATAAAACTCTCTCAGTTGGAGCAAATACTTGTTACAGGCTCAGTCTAAAACATGGACACACTGATGTTACTTTAACAACATGGGTTAATGGAAATAATTTCTCATGTGAAAATAATTTATTAAATTATTTTTGTTAGTTGATTTTTATTCATTTATTCCACAATGTTGGACCTAGTTCCATTATTTATCTGTAATTTTATTGTCAAGTTTAACAGTAGTAACAAAGATTGCTGCCATATTTTTATACATTGGCACCTAAGTATTCATTATTATATTATAAGAAAGTCTGTCATCAATTGTCTTTTAATAATAACTAACAAAAATAAAGGATAAATAGCCGGAGGTTTTAGAGTTGCCTGTAAATAGAACATATATGTGTACCAATAGGAGTTGATAGGAATTGGGCAAGTGTTGTTTATCACTATTTGCATATATCGATAATTGGATCCGACAGATTGATTATAATCAATTTAGGTACCCATACTTGGCCATAGGTAGTGTGATAACATATTGGAGAGTGTACACCATCAAATCAAATCACATACACTACAGTAGTAGAATATGTGGCTAAATCATTTCATTCGGCATATACACCATGTATATAAATACTACCACCCCACAACCTTAATGTAAATTAGTAAACAATGGGAGTTAATCTGCTAAATTTGAAACAAGCCAGAGTACTCGTAAGAGCTAGATGGACATTTCAACGGTTGTTGGGGCTTACAACCGTCCAATATGTCCATCCTGCTCACTTACAGTATGAGTACTCTGGCTAATTTGAGAAATAACGGAGTCTTTGACTATCCTAGTTCTGCACAAAAAATTTTATCTTCATTTTCCCTGCACATGATTGAAGCATAATACTCAATTAAAGTGGTTTTATTCTGTAAGAACAGATTTAATAGCAGGGATTCCGTGGAACACCTTGCTAAAAATAAATTCTCACCACTTTAACACGGTCAAAATCAAATTTGTTACATTTTAAGAATTGATTTGATATGTGAACAGATTGTTAATCTCTCCCTCGCCCAGCCAGCAAGATTGATAACTGATTATACAATTAATTGCTGCAGCCCTAATTGTAAATGTATGGAATAGATGGTCACATGACAAGAACACCATTCTGTCTGCTTCTGTATTGTTACAGAAGACGACCGAACGATGTTCTTTCTCTTTGAAAATTGGAAACTGAGAAAAGTAACCAACTATATGTATAGAGTGCAGCAAGATGTACCACTATGAGTATGAAAAGTAGATGGCAGTATCACTGTATAGTCTTCTAATACATACTGAAGAAAACCATGTCAAAAGGAAAACACGAGACATGGAATAATTAAAAAATTACAAAAATATTTGGGAGGGGGGTTGGAGTTTGGTGTCAAGGAGGAATCAGAGGTCTGGACTTGGGTGTGAAGGAGGAATCGAGAGGTCTGGACCTGGGTGTGGAGGAGGAATCAGAGGTCTGGACCTGGGTATGAAGGAGGAATCGAGAGGTCTGGACCTGGGTGTGGAGGAGGAATCAGAGGTCTGGACCTGGGTGTGGAGGAGGAATCAGAGGTCTGGACCTGGGTGTGGAGGAGGAATCAGAGGTCTGGACCTGGGTGTGAAGGAGGAATCGAGAGGTCTGGACCTGGGTATGAAGGAGGAATCGAGAGGTCTGGACCTGGGTGTGGAGGAGGAATCAGAGGTCTGGACCTGGGTGTGAAGGAGGAATCGAGAGGTCTGGACCTGGGTATGAAGGAGGAATCGAGAGGTCTGGACCTGGGTGTGGAGGAGGAATCAGAGGTCTGGACCTGGGTGTGGAGGAGGAATCAGAGGTCTGGACCTGGGTGTGAAGGAGGAATCGAGAGGTCTGGACCTGGGTATGAAGGAGGAATCGAGAGGTCTGGACCTGGGTGTGGAGGAGGAATCAGAGGTCTGGACCTGGGTGTGGAGGAGGAATCAGAGGTCTGGACCTGGGTGTGGAGGAGGAATCGAGAGGTCTGGACCTGGGTGTGGAGGAGGAATCAGAGGTCTGGACCTGGGTGTGGAGGAGGAATCAGAGGTCTGGACCTGGGTGTGGAGGAGGAATCAGAGGTCTGGACCTGGGTGTGGAGGAGGAATCAGAGGTCTGGACCTGGGTGTGGAGGAGGAATCGAGAGGTCTGGACCTGGGTGTGGAGGAGGAATCAGAGGTCTGGACCCGGTGTGGAGGAGGAATCAGAGGTCTGGACCTGGGTGTGGAGGAGGAATCGAGAGGTCTGGACCTGGGTGTGGAGGAGGAATCAGAGGTCTGGACCTGGGTGTGGAGGAGGAATCGAGAGGTCTGGACCTGGGTATGAAGGAGGAATCGAGAGGTCTGGACCTGGGTGTGGAGGAGGAATCAGAGGTCTGGACCTGGGTGTGGAGGAGGAATCAGAGGTCTGGACCTGGGTGTGAAGGAGGAATCGAGAGGTCTGGACCTGGGTGTGGAGGAGGAATCGAGAGGTCTGGACCTGGGTGTGGAGGAGGAATCGAGAGGTCTGGACCTGGGTGTGGAGGAGGAATCGAGAGGTCTGGACCTGGGTATGAAGGAGGAATCGAGAGGTCTGGACCTGGGTGTGGAGGAGGAATCAAAGAGGTCTGGACCTGGGTGTGGAGGAGGAATCAAAGAGGTCTGGACCTGGGTGTGGAGGAGGAATCGAGAGGTCTGGAGCTGGGTGTGGAGGAGGAATCAAAGAGGTCTGGACCTGGGTGTGGAGGAGGAATCAGAGGTCTGGACCTGGGTGTGGAGGAGGAATCAAAGAGGTCTGGAGCTGGGTGTGGAGGAGGAATCAGAGGTCTGGACCTGGGTGTGGAGGAGGAATCGAGAGGTCTGGACCTGGGTGTGGAGGAGGAATCGAGAGGTCTGGACCTGGGTGTGGAGGAGGAATCGAGAGGTCTGGAGCTGGGTGTGGAGGAGGAATCAGAGGTCTGGACCTGGGTGTGGAGGAGGAATCAAAGAGGTCTGGAGCTGGGTGTGGAGGAGGAATCGAGAGGTCTGGACCTGGGTGTGGAGGAGGAATCAGAGGTCTGGACCTGGGTGTGGAGGAGGAATCAGAGGTCTGGACCTGGGTGTGGAGGAGGAATCGAGAGGTCTGGACCTGGGTGTGGAGGAGGAATCAAAGAGGTCTGGAGCTGGGTGTGGAGGAGGAATCGAGAGGTCTGGACCTGGGTGTGGAGGAGGAATCAGAGGTCTGGACCTGGGTGTGGAGGAGGAATCAGAGGTCTGGACCTGGGTGTGGAGGAGGAATCAGAGGTCTGGACCTGGGTGTGGAGGAGGAATCGAGAGGTCTGGACCTGGGTGTGGAGGAGGAATCAGAGGTCTGGACCTGGGTGTGGAGGAGGAATCAGAGGTCTGGACCTGGGTGTGGAGGAGGAATCAGAGGTCTGGACCTGGGTGTGGAGGAGGAATCAAAGAGGTCTGGACCTGGGTGTGGAGGAGGAATCAGAGGTCTGGACCTGGGTGTGGAGGAGGAATCAAAGAGGTCTGGACCTGGGTGTGGAGGAGGAATCGGAGATCTAGACCTGGCTCGTTATATTTTTTTTATTTAAAAAACCTAAATATTAATAGCATGCAATATGGGACACTCTTTAGCTTAAAAATAGTTTTAATGATCATCAGTTATGGTTCAAGACTAGGTGAAGTAAAATTTGAAATGTTCCTTACAACAATGTATTTTGAGTAAACAGAAAAGATCCTTGCCAATCTCAAGAAGCCAATAGCTACAGATTAGTGTATTACACATTCTTTTGAAACGAGTGGTGTTTTTGCTGAATATCATTTCTTTCATAATTTTCTATTATGACTAATAAAGGCTGGCTTATTTTTAAAGGGACATTCCTGAGTTTGCTTCAATTTTTAAGATGTTATCGACCAACAGACTTCTTTTAACGATTGTAATTACATATCAAATATATTTTCTACATAACATATTGGTGGCTGTATATTAAATGTGTTTCTGATCGTTCTATGTGTACTATGTTAAATTTCATTTTATTTCCTTAAATATCTTTCCTTTTTTTTTGTACATATGAAATTATTTATTTTAAGACAAAATCCGGTTTGGGCTTCTTACAAATATTAAGACAGCCAGAAACAATGAATATACAGACACCGATATTCTAAAAATAATTTTTAAAAAAATATGAAAGTTTAATTGTAGAAATATTTTATTAATCAAAAAACATCTTACAGTGCAACAAACTCAGGAATGTCCCTTTAATCTCTAGTATATACCGGATTCCATAAGCAGGACCATGGAAGGAATGTTTTATTTAACAATGCACTCAACACATTTTATTTTAGGGTTATATGGCATCAGACATATGGTTTAGGACCACACAGATATGGAGAGGAAACCTATGTAGCCACTTCATGGGCTACTCTTTTTGATTAGCAGCAAGGGATCTTTTATATGCACCATTCCACAGACAGGATAGTACATATCACAGCAATCAGGACCATGGCTTCAATATCTACTCACGAAGAAACAAAGCAGGCAAACACGAATGAAATGTGATTAGTTGTTTTTAATTTTCATTTAGCACATTTGAAGTATATTAGTCTGTACACTTTACAGTATTTGCTGAAGAAAATTTATATATAAACGGAACTATTGCCATGTTATGTACATAAATTCACTCATGAACACACACCCAACACACCCAACATCTTAACATAGTTAACAGCTAACTCTTCTTCAAATGGACATTTAAAAACAAAAAAACAAATACTACTGACAACAATCTCTAACATTCAACCAGTCTGATGAATGTTTAAAACAAATTCTAAAACACATCAAAAACAGTATTTGTCCATACAAAAACCTCAATCCAAGGATAAAGAATATAAATATAACATAGTGGGGGCATATCTTTCGACTGTTATGTATTATGTCATAATGTGACAAACGTTTCATAATTTATTAATGGAAAGAAACTGGTCAATGACACATTATGCAGACAATACTTTAATTCTAATTAGACTGGATAATCACTGCATACATCACTAATAATAAACCACACAATTTTCTAACAATGTTTTAGTTGATCTTGGAACAAAAATATTCAATTAAAATGGGATCAACTGACCAATATGTTGAGTTCAGATGCTTAATTATCGTAAAATACATGTATATTTATTCCTCCATGAAAAAGCAACCTACTGTATTATGGAAATAAAAAGTAAAATGAGCATTTATTTCGGCTGGTGACCTAGAGCCGAGACCAAAAACTTTCAATTCGAGTCGACAGTGTAAGAGGAAGAACATTTTATATATGTGAGAAATGTTAATCTGTTATAACACCAACTATACAAGATGAAAGGCAAATTGATGATTTACACCATTAACACATGTATATTTATATTAAATGGTGGTGGGGGTTTTTCTTCAAAATATATTGAATTTGTAAAAGTAATGGTTTATAATTTGTAATATGAATAAAGTTAAAATTTAATATGGTGATTAATTTTTACAGATATAATTAGTTTTTTCTTTAATTGTTCATTCAATTTGAATACAATATAGTGTAAATGTTTTTTTTTTTAAATGGATTACTTAATTGATAATGTAATGCCAAATGTTACCCATTTTCTTTATAGCATTACACTTGTTTTTTTTATAAGAACATAGTAAATTACTATGCTAAGCTAGTTTCATAAAGTTTTGGGATAAATGTGTAAAAAAAGAAGAAAAAACAGGAACCCCAAAACATAAATCTACAAATTAGAGTATACACAGAATAACTGACAACAAAGGATAAAAGTTGATAGTTCATTGGACCTGACCAGTAACGGTCCATTTGACCAATATCTTTATGTACTAACAATATAAATCATTACTGTTTATAACCTGTACTTTCTCAACCATCAAATTTGGTCTAATAAAAAACCCTAAATGGCTGCCAAACTGGGGCACAAATAACTGGATTTATATCCTCTTTTTATACTATATTCAAGTCTAGAAATACTTTACAGCCAAAATTATATTTAAAAAACAAACAAACAAAAAAGACAAAACAAACAAAACAATTAAAGATATTAATGTAATGTATTGTAAATTTGTATTAATTAAGCAAGATTTATAAAATTCAATTAGCAACCAGACTTCCCACCTTGTTCTGAGATGATTTAGGATGCACAAGACTGGTCCCAAAAGAAAAATTAATCCTACTGTTTAAAAAAACCACAAAAAACAAAAAACCCATTTTGACCTACCATTTATTCAACATGGTAGATTATGACCTAGTTAACACAAAACAATATTCATGTGTCACACAGACAATCATCATATTTCTTAGACAATATCCTTGATTAAGACAATATGCCTCAATAAAGTTCATACACACAAATATAACATTAAATATAGATAACATGGACATCCATTAGGCTGGCATAATATAAATACAGGCTGCCATTTTAAATTATCACATTCTGAATAAAATCATTATCAAGCAGAAATCCAAGCAAACGTTGCATAATGTGCATTTTCACAAAAAGAAAACTCAGTGGTAAATGGGCACCGTGAGATAACACCACATAGTATTCACACAAATTTACATCTTTATTATATTACTGTGCTTCTGGATTATTTGTTAAGAGAAAAATAAACAAATGCCACAGCAATAGTCTGAAGCTGATCAGCATTCTTTATTATTCCTCCCGAGTAGGACTACATGTATTAAACACTAGAACACAGGATACATGAAACATCGGGATTTCTTCACCGATTTGTTTAAACAATATTTCACCGTCATCTTATTTTCAAATAAAAAATAATTCAAATGACTATCAACCGCATATCAGAGTAGATACAATGAATGAATATCAAGGTTTGTTCACCAATTTGTTTAAAGATTAAATATTTGTCTTTTTTTTTCAGATAAAAATAATTCAAGTGACTATCAACTGTGTATCAAGAGTAGATACATTGAACATCAAGGTTTGTTCACCGATTTGTTTAAAGATTAAACATTTCACCGTCATTTATCTTCTGATGACCATAATTCAAGTGACTATCAACCGTGTATCAGAACAGGTAAAATTGTATAGAATCACCAAGTTGTTCAATGTTAACTAATTTCAGTTTGGCACATTCCGTGATACTGAAAAAGGCTTCAGCTAGCAGTCGGGGATGTCCTGGCTGATGCCCAGAGGGTCGAGCAGCATGGTGTTGCTGGTCACGCTGAAACCGGACGCATCCGAATCCTTGTCCGGAGTCTCCGCCTGGGCCGACTGGTCAGTGGAGTAGTGCTTGCCCTGAGGATCGATCAACTCTACGTCCTCTTCCTCAAGATTTCCTGGCGGTTTCAATTTGGCAAGCTCTTCCCGCAATTGGTTGTAGTGTCGCTGAAATACACAGAAATGCTGATCATTGCAACTGGGAAAAAATATTTGGTGAATATTTCTTTGAACAAAAATGTTCAACTTGTTACACACTTTGTTGATAAAATTCATGAGATCCTGTAGTTTACAACTTTTAATTTGAGAGGTTAATAGTTAATTAAACACATAATTGATTGCCGGTTAGCGTGAACTTAAAGTATCACACACACATATAATACGAAATATTGTGTCCTGATTTCAGGTTACAGATATGTAAAAAAGAAGAAGAAAAACAGGTGCTATAAATCAGAATAAGCCTATGAACCATTCTCAACCCATTAAACCCAATTGTAAATATTCACTTAAGATTATATTGATGCTAGTAGATGTTATAACCACAATTTAACCTTTAGGATACAGCTGACTAGATAGCTTTCCCTGACATCACAAAAACTAATACAACGTATATCTCATGCAGTGAATTTATTAAATTCAGTTTTGCACACAGCACTGGTCAGAAATAACAATATATATTCTAAAGTTCTAAACGCACCTCTTCAATATGTTTTGTATTAAAGATTAATCCAGTAGTCTAAAATTACAATGAAAAGTATTGAATGTTAATTAATACTCCAAGACATCGGCTATCTAGTATCAATACTTCCACTGCATACATAATTGTCTAATGTTAAATAACTATAAAACAAAACCTATTAGAGTGTGTACCTTGAGAGCCAGTGTACTATGAGCGATAGATCGGCCCGTTCTCTTGTCGTTGCTGTACGCCTCCATCTCAGTGATCCAGTCTTCACACTGCTTCAGTATTTCATGTCGCTTCAGCCAGAAATGATTGTGGATCACCTAAATGAACAAATGGAATCGTAGTCAAATTATCCTAACTCATAATTTGTATCAGGAACACCATCAATCGGAACTATATAACCAAACTATATAACAGAAACAATATATTTTACCTATACTAGATAGGATTGGGGTTTTTTTTGCTTTGTTTTTTTAAATGTGTTATGACTTTTTGGGAATACTAACCTAACCTCTCACTTATTGCATCCACTTCCACTACTTTTCCAGTGGGCTGGTCCCATCAGCCAATCACTGGATAAAATGTTCCACTGTATTATGTGTACCGCATTTTCTATCACGTTTATCCTTTGTTTTTATTTTTAAGTATAAAATATTGAGTAAAATGAAAAAGACATTTTGCTTTAAAATAAATTATGCTAAAAACCCAATGAGAATAAAAAATATGAACAAATCAAAATTGCATCAAATGGGGGGAGAGAGGGGGGTGGGTACAACTGGTATTAAACAAAACAAATTGTAAAGGAATTTCTTGATAAAATAACATACACTTTTGAAGCAGGACTGTGTATTTTTAAGAATCTCCAGCATGGCCCACTTGACTGTGGCCTGCCGAATGTTTGCATCGTACTCTCTCGAACTTGCTGTTCCTGACGCAGTGCCCTTTGACCTCTCGTACCCAGGCTCGTTAAAGTAAGGTTCATTAACTAGAATCAGAGACTGAATTGACACCAAAACCTGCAAGTAAAACAACAGTAAACAGTGAAAAGAAAGATGACGGCGTCAAAAGACAAGATAACTGGCCTCCATGTACTTAATAAAATAAAACAACTACTGGATACTCAACACAAAAACATGCCAAAAGGGAGAAGAAAAAGATATTTAATTACTCAGAATTTCTTCAGTTACTTAAGTTTACATAAGGATGACTTGTACACATGAAAATCAAAGGGAACCATCTGCTAATAAATTATTTTCTGATGATGATTATATGGACAAAAACTTTGTTTTGCTTAATGACACCACTAGATCACACTGATTTAGATGTCAAACATAATATAATAATTCTAACATCCAGTCTTGGAGGAAACACGCCACATGTTTTCTTTAGCAGCAAGGTGTCTTTTACAAACACGTTTTCATATACAAGATGGCACATACCAGTCATGATGTACTGGTTGGGAAAGAAAGAAAAACACAATCAGAGAATGCATCCATCATGGGGCTTCAATCCTACAACCAAAGTACCTCAGGCGAACATTCTACCAACTAAGCAAAACTCACCCACGCCCTTCCGCAAATAAAAAGGAAGACATGCTGTTATAACTTTGAAAATAGTACCTTGCTTCAGGTAAGCAAAACTCACCCATGCCCTTCCCCAAACACAAAGGAAGACATGCTGTTATCACTTTGAAAATAGTACTTGCTTCAGGTGTGGATCCAATGAGATATCAAAATTTCTCTTTTAAAAAAATGCCATTCAACACAGGAATGTTTCCCATGTAAAAGGTGAATTGTACGAACCTGTAGAAAACTTGATGTCTGTGCATTCCACTTCTCCTCTGGCCTTCCATGCCACGTGTTCAAGACACTGAGACAAACCTACAATACAAATACACACACACACATCATTTAACTGCATTTAGTGTTAAAGCATACATTTTTATCATCCATTAAGGGCTTTTGTAGGAGGTATCGCTGTGTAGGTTTCAGCGCTAAACGTATCATTCAGTGACATAACGCCAGTGTCGTTCTGCTAGTAGTAGTTAACGAGTCTACCGCTGCCAATTATAGTGACATACAACCCACATTACTGACATTGTTTACAACTGTCACAAATGAATAGAATGATAATGGACAATAAAAAGAATACCCTCGGCAAGCCTTGGATTTCATACTTTATCAACTCGTGCTGATAAATTATGATATCACAACACTCAGGGAGTATCCTCTATCTCTTTTAAAAAGAAAAATATCTATCTGTTAACACAAATAAAACTATGGCATCAACTCGAGTTAATTCTGCTTACTTTGCCATCATTGTAAAGATTGGGATTGAAGCGAATCGTGTGATTTCCCGTAGTTTCCAGGTTTATGTAGGGTGGAGAGTTTGGATAGTCTTGAGGGAAGTACACGTCAAACTCAAAACAGCCATTTGCATATGGAGTATCAGATGGTCCTGTGATAAGAACCTGAAAAAAAACAAAACAAAAATACTTGACAGAGTGATACATACTTAAAGTATATGAACATGTTTGTGGTATTAACAAGCTTGTCAAATAAGCAGAAAACTGATATCAAGAATGCACTTTTTATACGAAACAGTTCTGACTATATTACAGATGAATCACATCACTTTGGGAGGTACTAACTTTGGATATATAGCCTCTTACTTTTAAAACATAATGAATGTCATGTATTAACATTTCCCCCCCCAAAAAATAAAATCAATGTAAAAAAACAAATCTATATCACATAAAACAAATTTTAGTTCGCAACAATGGAAAAATAAGAACAAGATTTCAAATGTAATGAAAAGACAAGAGATAAAAGTTTTCAAGCTTTATTCGTAATTCTGGATTTTTAATTGTCTGTATAGTGCCTCTGTTTTTTTGTTGTTTGTATATAAACTTTTCCATATTCACCATCTAAAACTTAGTATGATGCTTTACACACGTTCTGAATGGGGGTGGCTATGTTAACACCTTTGTTCAAGCCTAATCCTAGAACAAATCTTAAAACCACTAATATTAAAATGTTCATAATTTGTTTTCATAATCATCTTTTATCTCAAACGAAATGAAAACAGAAGAAGTTTTGTTTAACAACACCACTAGAGCACATTGATTTATTAATCATTGGCCATTGGATGTCAAACATTTGATAATATTTTGATACCGTCTTAGTGAGAAAACCTGCTACATTTCTCAATTAATAGCAAGGGATCTTTTATATGCACCATCCCACAGACAGGATAGCACATACCATGGCCTTTGATATACCAGTTGTGGCGCACTGGCTGGAACCAGAAATAGTCCGACAGGGATTGATCCTAGACCGAAGGCACATCAGGCGTGCGTTTTACCACTGGGCTACGTCCCACCTCCAAAGGAACTAAAAAGAAAGAAGTGGAGTTACCTTCATGATGTCGAGGCGCTCTTCGTCGCACCGCACGAAGACACTGCTGCTGGCGGAGAGGGGCAGTGACGTGGACAGCGTGACGGCCTCCTGGGCCAGACGGCGCGTGCGCGACGGTGTGCTCATCTCTCCCGCCGCCTTCACGTTCGACTCGTAGTGGTGTGGCATCACAAACTTCAAACCATTCCCTTCCTCACGCACCATTTCATACGTATCTGAGGGTCAAACAATTAGCAAAGAAATATCAGACACGAACACAATCCATTAGAAAAGATCAATACATGAAGAGTTCAGGTGCAAAACTGATAAATGCCATTTTATAAAAAAAATTACTTCTACTATCATTATTCAGTTCAAGGCGTTATATTTTGATTTTCATACTCGTTTTTTTTTTATTCTGTCCTTTATTATTTACTTTACTTATTTCAAATTAAGATCTCCCATTGTGGACTTGATGTGTTTTACATAGAAAGCATTACAAAAAAAAACTCTATGGAAGAAAATTACTCAAATGGATTTATCGGTTTTTGCATCCTGAAGTCCTCTTCACTTTTGTTTAAAAATGCTCAAAAATGTATTTCCTACATCCCATAATAAATAGAAGCCTTGCTCAATATCTAGTAAGATTAAAAATGGATTATTATATTCAAAAGCCAGAGGAAAACAAAATGGAACAAGAAATAATGTTAGGTGAAAGAATGAATGAAATTCTTAAATCAGAAAGCTGAGACAAGGTTTTCTTCTTGAAATTTGTTACTCCTTGAATAACAGCATATAACTTACCAAACTGCAGAATTTTCATAACCATGACATATTTCTCTTCTAAACTCCTCTCTATCTTAACACCATGTTTCTCTTTGCTGTGTGACAAGGTGAGGTCTGTCTCATCTACAAAACAACATATACCACTTAAAAGAAATGTTATTTATTTACTGGTGACTTTCTAACATCAAATTTCTCTAGTCAAAAAGAGAACTGCATTATTTACTTATTTTTCACAGATTTAAATAAATAATTTTCATTGCAGCTAATGGCAACTTTTGTCTATAGTCCATCCCATCCTCGTAAAAAAAACAAAAAATTGTAAATAATTTTGGTTTGGTTTGACATAAGAAGAAAAGTAAAAGTTTTACAAACATACTAGCCTATAATTTATTTTTATTTACTTTTCCAAATATCTGTTAAAGAGTTATACTGGTAAAGAGTGCACTGATAAAGAGTGAAACGTACCCAGTGATTCTCTAAGGCGATCTGTTGCAGTCTTCACGATCCTGGCCGTTTCTTGTATGTCAGGAATTAACAGTGCCAAACCTTCACTCTCTTCTTCATCAACTTTGGTTGACCCATTCTTGCCTTTATTGGACCTGAAATAAACATGTCAATAGATGTACATATAAAAGATAATTATTAAAAAGAAAACATCATATCCATTATGTACTGTCTGTCCAAATTTTATTGGTTTCAATATTATTCCATAATTGCAATTGTATAAATAAGAACGATCATAATCCTAATGGGTTTTTTTCAACATATTAAGGAATATTTGTTCAACAACACCTCGACACATTTTTAAACTATGGTTATTTGATGTCGACACTTGGTCAAGAGAGAGGAAACATGCTGTAGCATGTAGGCTACTCCAACTGAATAAGCAGTAAGGATTTTTTAATATGCACTGTCCCAGACAGGTGAGCACATACCACTGCCTTTGATGGGCCTATAGTGTGGTACTGGTTGTGACAGGAAAAAAGCCAAGTCCATTTCCACTGAGGGCAATAAATCCTACGGTACATCACATCTCAGACTACCAATAACTACAACTTTGACAATTAGCAGTTTTCTCCATTATATGATCCTAAAACTTCAAAAGATACAAACATATGCAGTTCCATTATTAAATGCTTAACTGTTTTTTAATATAACATAACCATCTATAATGATATAACTGCAATTAATATCCATGACTTGCTACAACAATACATCTTCTAGTTTGTTTCCACTCACTTGAGGCGACTAGCATACGTATCCACGCATCCCTTCATCTTTTCTAGCAGGACCTCTATTGCTGTTGCAGTGTCTGGACTGCCATCACGATCCAGCGTTCTTAACAGTGGTACTAGTGACCGGCACACAGCCAGCCCCCGCAGTAGTTCTAGCAGTGACCGGTAGAGTGGAACGTGGCGAGCCATGTCGAGAACGGAGTCGTTACGAAGGTAAGACGAGATGGCCGGAACGAGACATGACTGGCCCAGCAGGTTGGGCATCACCTCTGGTATCTGGGTGTTTTCAGCAGGAGCCAGGTAGTCCTTCTTGTCAAACCCCTCGGGAACCTGGCCGCTTGGGTTGATGTAGCTGCCCAAAACCTGTTAAAATTGTTGCGATAATTGTTATTAGTGCATTAAAAAACAAGATATTTTTCATTTGTTTCAATAGGTATTTTTTAACAAAACTAATTACTAATAGTCAGTAATAATTAGTTTTAAAGCTGCAATCTAGCCTCCCCAACTTATCACATTGTAATTTAATGCAAAATACAATCACAAATACAGTTTTAACAAATATGACATTGTGCTTTCTCTATCAAGAGACTACACCAAAGGAATATACAAGTCTCATTATCACTTTTGAAACAGGACTTGTTCAATGCTTTTTATCACCAATAGAGTATTTTTATGTCTCCCAGAGTGAAAGTGCAGTCAACATAAATCAAAGACCAACAGACACATCACTGGGAGAATATTAAACTTGGTTTATTCTTAATCCTTGAATATAAATACTACTGAAAATGACAGCTCTAAAAGAAGAACAACAAAGTGCAGTTTGAAACTGTTTGTTGTCTCTGACTGCCCCACTGACCTGTAAGAGACACGTCACGTGCTCCTCCTCACTCTTTTGTCGGATCAGAGCCTGCTCCGCATCCCAGCTCGACGTTGTAGATCCAGTTCCAAACCCCGTACCCTTGGCCCAGTAACTCTGGTTCTTCTCCTCCGTCTGGGTGCTTGTGGGCTGGCTGGTGTTCGTTTGCATCGCAGAGAGGATCACGTTAGTCTGAAATCACACACATCAATTCTATCATTCAATCATTACAAATTAAGAGATCTTTTCTGGTTTATTTACTTCACATTTACGCAATATGAATCAACATGGAATAAAATGCATACAAAATAAAAATTACATACACTTATTCTTAAATTTAATCTTTGAGAAAAGATTTTTACTACAGATTACAAAAATATATTTTCTGCAAAACATTTTTGTTTTTCAATCCATTTTTTAAAATCCATTTACAATTAAGTAGTACAAAAAATAAATTAAATAAACACGAAACATTCTTCAACAGTAAAGAATAATGTAATAAAATCTTTTAATGAGACTTATTCATGAACTGTCGACATACCTCCTGCTGCAACCCACCGGATGCCACCCTGGGTGCGTGATGACTGAGGACAGAGAGACAGGCAAGGATCAGGTGAACTGTGCCAATATCCAGTGCCATGCGTCTTAACAACACACCATCATCCGTGGACAGGGGTGTGGCATCAAACAGTGACTTGAGCACTGTGAACGGCAGAGTGGGCAGCAAATTGGCTACACAAGATGTCAGGATGTGACCTTCAAGAGTGAAGTGAAAGAAATATAAATAATTATATATATACAAAAGATGCAACTGTAACATCTTCCTAACTCTGGAGACATTCCATAATTACATTATGCTCCTGGGTGGGTGTAGAAGCACAATAATGTGTTTTTAAATGCAATGGAATGAGGTTAGGATGTGTTTGTCATGTTACATAACATTTTCAAAAGAATGTTTCTTTTTCATTCCTAAAGTAAGTGTAGCCAATAATTATAGGATATTAAACAAGCTTCCATTTCATATCATGTTTATGTCCTGAGTGAAGTCACGAGCTTTAGTGAATGACAATGAAAATTATTTCACGAGGCACATAAATATAATAGGAAATTGTAGCGAGTTTAATATTCTATTTATTACCCACAATCGTTTGGTTGACAGTCCTGTAAAGTTGTAGTGCACCAATCGATGATGTCGAAGTGTTTAGTCCCACTTGACGTTCTAGTGGGACGTATTACTTTGATATGTACCATGATATTTTTAACCATATGGGTAATAATAATAATTTATGACAATACACAATGAGAGTGGGGAGTGAATTACATAATTTTAGGTGATACTAGCATTACATTATATGGGCAAATATTATGGGTTAATATGTTTGAAATAATGACTAAAATTATTTTTGCATTATAATAATATAAAAGGTTGAATATTTCACTTCAGAATGAAAAACTTAAAAATATTTTATTTATAAAGAAGTTTTTGTTACTTAATCATGTAAATCATTACTGGTACTATGCTGTACATACCTCCATCACCATCATCTGTGACACCCAGAACCAAGCGCAATAAACACTGAGCCTTCTTTCTCTCCTTCAACAACACTTCAGCGTAGCCCGGCAGCCGCAGGAACAGCCCGAACGCGATGAGCGAGTGCGGCGGTATCGACGGCATGGCTCCTGCCGCATGTCGAGCTGCTCGAGACGTGGTCTGAGCTGGCGACAACGGCTCAACGTATGGCTGGAAAATAACAATGTGCACGGTCATTGTAAACAAAGCAAGGTACACTGTAAATAATAATGTTTGTTTTGTTTAATGACACCACTAGAGCACATTCGATTTGTTAAATATTGGCTATTGGATGTCAAAACATTTTGACGTCTAGTTATAGAGAGGAAACATGCCACATTTTTTTTTTAGTAGCAAGGGATCTTTTATTTGCACCATCTCACAGGCAGGATAGCACATACTACGACCTTTGATATACCAGTCGTGGTGTACTGGTCACTGTAAATTAATACAGACTGTAAGACAAACTGAAGGTAAATGTATAGAACGAACAATAGAAGTAAGTATAATAGCTATAAAATGTGCACAAATAAATACAGAATAGGCACTTTCATTTTATCTCAAGTTTATAGTCTCAGTACAGAACAATGTACTCTGACATTAACTAGCAATGAGCATGCTAATCTGTTTTACTATACCAAAACAAGAAATGAATAACATGAGGGGGCCTAAAATAGTTTGTTTTGTTTAATGACACCACTAGAGCATTGATTAATTAATCATCGGCTACTGGATGTCAAACATTTGGTAATTATGACTCGTAGTCATCAGAGGAAACTCGCTACATTTTTCCTAATGCAGAAAGGGATCTTTTATATGCACTTTCCCACAGACAGGAAAGCACATACCACAGCCTTTATCCAGTTGTGGTGCACTGGTTGGAACAGGCAAAAATCCAATCAGCTGAATGGACAAGAGGGCATTAGAACACTTATACCTCATTCTTAGTTGTTTTTTTTGTAATAAAATTAGCTTTCAATCAGTCAGTAAAAGAGTTTAGCAAAGACGTATACTACTTATCACTGTTTGAGTCTTATTTAAAATTAACGGCCTCAAGATTGCAGTCGCAGGTAAATTACAAGCCTTAGATTAATTTAGATGTCAGTAGAACAACTCATTAAACACACTGACCAATTCAAACAAATTAAACCTAAAACTAATAAATTGACGACCAGATAATCATTATTATGTGAAAGCTCACATCATAATATTCATCGGAGGACTCCACAGTGACCCAGTCCTGACCCAGATCTGCAATGTTGTTGTTCTCGGTTGTTGCCTCTGGTGACGAGGCCTGCCTGGTGATTTCAGGGTAGAGCAGGGGGAGGTGTTCTGCGAGCAGGGCGAGGCCTCCTACACTGGCAAATACCTGTAATGCTGATGGGAAGCCGGGAGATCTCAACAACACCTCATCGGGGACATCGTTGTCCTGGCTCGCCCAGTCATCTGAGACACCTGAAACATCAGAACAGTTTGAAATAAAAAGAAAACCTTTTAAAATATGAAACAAAAACAAGACAAAATAAAACCTTTTAAAATATGAAACAAAAACAAGACAAAATATGTATGTGTATACACATGTGTGTGTTAAAGTCTTTAAGAGAAAGTCCATGTTGTTATGTAGCTCCACCTTTATTTGATCTGTACGAAGGCTTGACACTAGTCTAGATAAAATGATAGTCACTTGTTGTAAATAAGCTACTGAGATTCAACTCCACCGTAATTGATCTGTACCAAGGTATGACCCTATTCTAAATAAAAGACAGTCCTTAGTAATTAAGCTGTTGAGCTTTCACTCATGCATGATGCTATTCTAGATAAGATAGTTTTTGCTGTCAATATTGAGATGTAACTGCCTCTCACCTTGATCAGCACTAAGGTATGATGCTAGTCTGGATCTGGCTGTTTTCACCCTCAGTTCGATGGTGAACTGTAGAGCAGCTCCGGTGAAGTGTGGCGAGCCCTGCTGGTTCAGTAGGTAGATCACCTGGGACAGACTCAGTTCTCGCGGCAAAGTCTTGTCTGGAAAATATCAGTGATGGTACATGTGAAAATATGTTAGTGTCCAACATCTCTAAACACAACTGGGAAAAAAAATCACCATAATAAAACTTCAATAAACATCAGGTGCACTAGTCAGTGGAAGACATTACATGCAGCAAAACCTGAGTGAAGCATCCATCTAAAGTGGTATATGGTCCTGTGCTTATAAAATGTTTAAAATCTAGACTAACTCTTTTAATAACATGATTATAGCTCTAGCCAGTGCACCACGACTGGCATACCAAAGGCCGTAGTATGTGCTATCTTGTCTGTGGGATGGTGCATATAAAAGATCATTGCTACTAATAGAAAAACGTAGCGAGTTTCCTCTCTAACACACTATGTCAAAAATTACCAAATGTTTCACATCAAATAGCAGATGATTAATAAATCAATGTGCTTTAATGGTGTCGTTAAACAGAAAACAAACTTTTTTTAAATAACATAGCAACACATACAAACTGCACTCATGTGATATCATTAATGATGCAAGTTTAAATCCCAGTTTTATAAGGACAGGCCCATTAGGAAAAGATGTACATTTTGCTGCTTACTGAAGTTCATAGTTCTAGGTCACTTATTTAAGAGCTAACCCATGTTTATACATGCCTCTTTCCAGGGCTCATATTTTAAAAGCTATCTCAGTGCTAAAAACATTGTAAATTATGACATGTGCTGTAGTAACATCATAGCCTACGATGGTTTTACAATTTCATAGCACTAAGATAGCTTTAAAAATATGGGTCCTGGAGTCCAGGCATGTATAAGATAGTATAGTAGTGGCTGGCACAAGCTGACTGTATTCTCATGCATGGACTAACATGGTACTGATTGTCATAAGAAGAGCTTACTTTTGAAGGCTTTATGCAGCAGGTGTTGTGAATAGGTGTTGTATCTCGAATGAGATGGCGGGTCATCCACCGTGTGCCGCCCTCGCCGAGTGGGTGGTCGCGGGGGCAGGTGAGATGCAGGCAGCGGGGGCAAGTTATTTTTAGAAGGAGACGGACTCTTCTCACGTTTTTCTTTTGCACACATTCCTGTAAAAATAACAACACAAAAAACATATTATGTGTGTGGATAACAACTGCTCTAAATATCCATAAAATTGCCAAGAAAGACATAGCTCCTTATTTCAACAATTTAGTTATATCAAACTGTAACTGTAAGTAAAGTATAAAACACTGTCCAAAGTGGTCAGACTAAACACACATCTAAGGTTGTAGGGAAATAGCAGGTATGTTGTACAAATGGCCACAAGAGACATACACCTGGTGTGGTGGTAGAGACAACGACTAGGATGTGGAGGTGAACAGCAAAAGAAATTGAAAGATAGAGAGGATCTGCCATATCAGGAAGAATTAAGATGGAGAGAAAGGAAAGGGGAAGTGGGTTTAAAAAAAAGTTAAGTACAGAAAAGGTTTAAGTAGCTGCCAAATTGGGATAAGTAAGATGGAATTCATGGAGAAAAAGTAAATGGGGAAATGGGATTTTAAGAAAAAATATATAGAACTGATTAAGTACCTGCAGCATTAGACAAATATTCGACAACCTCGAGACCCAGGTCTAAATCACAGGCATCTTTCTTGGAATCATCACTCATCTTCTTCTTTGTGTTGTGGACCTCAACAAAATGATGGGTCAGCAATGGAGCACCTGAAAAATACCCAACAAATATAACATTGTTTAGACTAATTATTACTTCAAAGTGGAGGAAAAAAAGCATCAATAAAGGTAAGTATTTGATATCTCATTTTCAAGTTCAAATGGCTGAAGAGATGAAATACTCTCAGGATGGGAGGGACAAGGATGTAATTTTTCTAAAACTGGTTAGGTATAATTGATAATAAAAGTTGGAAAGAATATTCAAGGTTATTCAAGTTACTTCAATTACAACACAATTACACAACTACTGAAAAGTAGAATGAAAAATAAAAACGTTTCAGTGTACAAACCTCCTACAAGTGAGATGAGATCTGCACATCTGATGTTGAGATTCACCCTCGCCGTACAGAAACACTGGCCGGCCCCGTACTGCGGGTGGTGGATCTGGTTCTCGCGGTTGTGCATCGACATGTTGCCACACGACCGGTGCAGGGCCACGACAACCCGTTCATCCTCCAGCAACACTTGAAGAAGAACCCGTCGCGTAAAACCGGAAAGGGGAATAGCACCAAAAAATGGACCTAAAACAAAAGAGAGAACATTTTCCTTCCTAATTTACACCACTGAAAGACTGCAATTATAGGATTCAGAGAAATTTTTTTATTTATTATTTTTTTTTTTTTTTTTTTTACAAAAATATGTTGCTTCTTTTGTTTGTTGAAAATAATGTAAGACCTTCATGTACACAGGTAACGGCTTAGGCCTGATAAACCCAAGAATTAGTATTAAATGCAAATAGTACAAAATAAAATATTGATGTAGCATGGGTCCCTGGTGACTCGAGGTACTTAATAATTGTATTGGTATATTTTAAAACGGCTTTGTAATTTTATTATAATTATTAGTTGAAGAAACGTTTTGTTACTTGAACCAACAATGCCGAAAAATCTACATATCTGATGCAATCCAAAATACACACATGCTTACAATCTGCCTACCCAGCTCACTGTATGAGAAAACATAACTCTATTATTTACTATTTTCAAATATGATACTGACTATACATTTTGTAGCAATTAGTAATAGCCATATTTGTAATGTAAATATGTATTGATCTACATCCTTAGCTTACGTTTTCAAATTTTAGCGCCCTTTTAAGGTTCCATGGAAAAATTATCGAAGTGTGACCTCACATTTTTACCAACGTCACTCATTAGTACGTAAAAATAGATATGTACATGCAGATGACACTTCGATATATATTTTGGGCTTAATCGCCATAAATTAAGAAAACTACAAATGTTTTAATTGGCATACGGGTCATATGTTTTTGACCTATTTTGGTTCTTGTGTAGAAAGAGTAATTTTGAAGATAAAATTTAAAAAAGAATTGGAGATACTTAAATTTACTTAGCTACTCGACTATCTACACATCTTACTGTGAGACTTGGAACATAAACAAACGATAGGTGGCGTATTACTTTAAAAGGGGGGGGGGGGGGGGGGGGGATCTCAAAATGGCACAACTTAATAGAGACAACGACTCAACAGAGTGAGAGTATATCTTCTTCAAGGTGGCCCATGCTGACACCTTAAAAGATCAAGGCTATTTCAAAATGTAGAGAAGAGATTAAATTCCTGAAAGTATTTGCCTATGGAAGGCAACACTGTCAATACTAGAGAAGAGAAAACCAATGTGTGAAATACCTGAACGATTATTTCCCTGTTCTCGAATGACATCACACAGAACTTTAGCAAAGAGCAGCTGGTTCACAGAGTGACATGATATTACATTGGTAAAGAAGCGGATTGCTGACGTTTCAACATTCGATCTCTCTTCAGCTGTCATTATCTGCAAAAACATTTAACATTAGACATGAAATATTAAACCTGAAGCAAAACTCCAGTCTTACATTCAGGTACTAATCTAAAAGAATGCTGTGTTTGTCAAAAAGTATAAATCTAATAAATGTTAATCTTAAAAGAATGTTAAACCTTCTAACTACTGCAGGCGAGATATCTTGCCCGACGTCACGCTAGTCGAAACACTGTACACTGTATACAGTGCTTTCCCCAATTCATATTTCCCGCTGTTTTGAATACGACACTCACCGGAAAAATTTTATTAACAGAAATAGAAAACAACTCAGTTTCCCGTCTTTAGATTTGTTTTTTCTGGAATTTTAGTTGAAAAAGTGGTTTTCGGCAAGTATTTTCGCTTGACAACATCGCAGTAATTTTCAGGATTGATAGCTGATTGTGACAGATAATTTGATAATAAATTTGATCGTTTTACCAACAAAGAAAATCACCAAATATTGGGATATGAATCTTAGTTTGTTTTTTGTTTTTAAAAATTCTGGTCAGAAAACCAGTTATTGGGAATAATATACATAAATACTGGACAGCTGATCACAACTACCCGTAAGTAAACATGACTTTTTCGATTTTCTGCCTAATTTTAATTATTATTAACTGATCTAAAATATCAAAAAATTTAGAAAAATCCTAAAAAAATAATACTTACCGATTCAAATATGAACTTTATTTTATATATTTTAAAAACATTTAAGTGAAAATATGTGAGTAAACATTATAAACTTGTACCCTTTTCAAGTGGTTTTTGTCAAAAATTAATCCAGTAGTCTAAAGGTTAAGAATGTTTGGAAAGAAGTCTATGGGATACCATTGCAAAACTCTTAATATGACACCGGCATGTTTATTCTAGGGGACAATATTTCAAAACTCTTAATATGACACCGGCATGTTTATTCTAGGGGACAATATTTCAAAACTCTTAATATGACACCGGCATGTTTATTCTAGGGGACAATATTTCAAAACTCTTAATATGACACCGGCATGTTTATTCTAGGGGACAATATTTCAAAATCACATTCACATGAGTTTTACTTAGGTAACCGATTGTTCAGTTACGTGAAAATAGTTATTGTAACCGATGAATTACATGTAGGCCTACCTAATCCTAAAACACTACGGTGATTTTCACTTTCTTACTGATATATGATACTTTTAATTATAGAATGTAATTGTTCACCACATAAACAATTGGCAGTTCTCGTGATTTTAAAACTGTGTAACCGACACGCAAACAGAACGGTTCTCGTGAAATATTGTGCCCTGTATTCTATTAGATGTCAAACATAAAGTAATTTTGAGGTAATGTTTCCAATTAAGGTGAGTTTTTTAGCACTGTTTGTTTGATCCATTTGACCAGTTAATCAAGTACAAGTGTCATGTTAAGTAAAGCCGAGTACAATCAAGTAACTTCTCTTCTTGTTCCACTGCCGACAGTGCACCAACATTGACATAATTCAGTAAACGCATCTCCCCGATTTAAACAAACTGATTTATTTGTTTATATCCTTGAATATCAGAGCTTTCATGATGATCATCATTACCACAGTGAAGTTATCTGTACAGATTATTACAAAGAAAGATACAATGACTTTAACAACAAAATGCCTACCATACAGGACCAATTTCATTCAAAGGATACAATATTACAGTTCATTAAAAAAGATATTATAATATTTCCATTTTGAATGTAAATAAGACCAGTGGCTACCTGTTTTTTACAAGCCACAGAATGAAGTGTCTGGCTCTGGGGAGCATTGCACAACATGGTTAGTAGGATGGGCCAGAAGATGTTTCCCTCTGGACTTCCAATCCAGTCCTTCATCACAAACTCGGCACACACTTCCGCGAAGAAGTCTAGAATAGCAGACACCAAATCGGCTGAAGCTACCCAGTCTTTATCTGTAGGAACAAAATACAACTCTTAAGACATGCTTCAACCATCTTCAATACAAGCACATTATAATCTGCAAACACACACATATGTATGTATGTAATAAATAACTTGCTAGCAAAACATTCTAGTGGTCTCTATATTATCCAAAGGTTAACTACTGTAAAAAATAAGAAAAATGTTTTTAGTGTCATGTTAACCTTCTGACTACTGCAGGCGAGATATCTCGCCAGATGTCACGCCAGTAGACATACTGTACACTGTATACAGTGCATTTTCCAATTCATATTTCCCCGACGTTTTGCACACGGCACTCACCGGAAACAGATGTATGATACAGGAAACTTAATTAGAAAATTTGTTTCTAATTTTCATTATTATTCATACTTACCTAGTACTAGCACAACAACAATGCTATACGACCCTGAGTTATAACCCCCACTGCAGAATTATCTCTTCTTGCCGGATGTATAACCTACACCCGCGCATGGGTAGACCATATATCCTCGTTATCGATTCAAAGTCTGGAATGACTGAATCAAAAAAGACCTCCCTCGGGGTGGGTGGGAGGTAACGGTTGTTGTGCTAGTACTAGGTAAGTATGAATAATAATAAAAATTAAAAACAAATTTTCTAATAGTCTTATTCAACTTACCGTACTAGCACAACAACAATGCTATAACAGACGTGATATAACACTGTTAAAGCACGAGAATTTAACATTAAAGGGAGGAGGTAAGAAAACAAGGAGGACTTACCCATTCAACCAGTAGTGTCCGTCTCAAGTAATGATACAGTGAAAAAGCAACCCACATCATACAAGGTATAAAATGTCAAAGTGACTTTTAAATTGCAGAACTACAACCCCAATTAAAAGTAAACCAAGTTAACAAGGTGAGGAAACCCGCACACCAAGTAATGGTAAAAGAACTACAACCCCAATTAAAAGTAAACCAAGTTAACAAGGTGAGGAAACCCGCACACCAAGTAGTGGTAAAAGAACTACAACCCCAATTAAAAGTAAACCAAGTTAACAAGGTGTTAACAAGGTGAGGAAACCCGCACACCAAGTAGTGGTGGTAAAAAGAACTACAACCCCAATTAAAAGTAAACCAAGTTAACAAGGTGAGGAAAACCCGCACACCAAGTAGTAGTGGTAAAAGAACTACAACCCCAATTAAAAGTAAACCAAGTTAACAAGGTGAGGAAACCCGCACACCAAGTAGTGGTAAAAGAACTACAACCCCAATTAAAAGTAAACCAAGTTAACAAGGTGAGGAAACCCGCACACCAAGTAGTGGTAAAAGAACTACAACCCCAATTAAAAGTAAACCAAGTTAACAAGGTGAGGAAACCCGCACACCAAGTAGTAGTGGTAAAAGAACTACAACCCCAATTAAAAGTAAACCAAGTTAACAAGGTGAGGAAACCCGCACACCAAGTTAACAAGGTGAGGAAACCCGCACACCAAGTAGTGGTAAAAGTAATGTTAAAAGAACTACAACCCCAATTAAAAGTAAACCAAGTTAACAAGGTGAGGAAACCCGCACACCAAGTAGTGGTAAAAGAACTACAACCCCAATTAAAAGTAAACCAAGTTAACAAGGTGAGGAAACCCGCACACCAAGTAATGGTAAAAGAACTACAACCCCAATTAAAAGTAAACCAAGTTAACAAGGTGAGGAAACCCGCACACCAAGTAATGGTAAAAGAACTACAACCCCAATTAAAAGTAAACCAAGTTAACAAGGTGAGGAAACCCGCACACCAAGTAATGGTAAAAGAACTACAACCCCAATTAAAAGTAAACCAAGTTAACAAGGTGAGGAAACCCGCACACCAAGTAGTGGTAAAATGGTAAAAGAACTACAACCCCAATTAAAAGTAAACCAAGTTAACAAGGTGAGGAAACCCGCACACCAAGTAGTGGTAAAAGAACTACAACCCCAATTAAAAGTAAACCAAGTTAACAAGGTGAGGAAACCCGCACACCAAGTAATGGTAAAAGAACTACAACCCCAATTAAAAGTAAACCAAGTTAACAAGGTGAGGAAACCCGCACACCAAGTAGTGGTAAAAGAACTACAACCCCAATTAAAAGTAAACCAAGTTAACAAGGTGAGGAAACCCGCACACCAAGTAGTGGTAAAAGAACTACAACCCCAATTAAAAGTAAACCAAGTTAACAAGGTGAGGAAACCTGCACACCAAGTAATGGTAAAAGACACTCGACTGCCCCAGATAGTCAACCATCCACCCCCCCCCACTCTCCAAACAGGAGGTGGAGAACTATCTCCCAGAAAGACTGCCGCTAGCGACCGGACGAAATAAGGGTCGCCCCCTACTCGTGGCCCTGCGCACCGAAATGACTTGCTGCCCTGCAATGACTGATTGAATCTGCCGAGTTCCATCTGGACCAACAGCCATATCACGGAAATAAAACAGGTCAAACATGTGTCGACCTTTCCAAAACCCTGCACTCATGACCGTGAAAATGTCCAAAGAATTATGGAAATTAAGGGAAGCAGAAATCGCCCGAATCTCATGAGGTCGAACGGAGAAATTCCGCAGAACATGATCACCCGCCTTCTCATATGCCAGTTTGATGGTTGCAGCAATCCATCTCGACAAAGCATTCTTTGTAATGTCTCCTGGTTGGCGTGTGAAAGAGATAAAGAGTCTCTTCGTATTTTGCCGGAGATTTCTAGTATGCTCCAAATAGACAAAGAAGTCTATCAGAATTATCCGCAGAAAGCGTACGAGATAAACATTGAATGATGGCCGAAGAAACTCTTCCCCTGGCACCTGGTTCTTAGCCACGAAAACAGGATCAGTACGTAACATAACTGACCTGTCCTTATTGTAATCCACCAAATCATGCAAAAAAGCATAAATCTCACTAATACAACGGCAAACCGCTAGTGAGACCAGAAACAAAGTTTTCCACGTCAAATGACGAAGACTGGCAAATTTCAAAGGCTAGTAGTGCTTGCCTTTGAGTGCATGAAGAACCAGAAAAAAATTCCATTTAGGCAAAATGGAAGGCTTCTCAACCTTGTTTTGCAACGACTTAAGCAAGTCATGCAACACGAGATTCATTGAGAAATCTTGACGTCCACACTGCCTCAGAGTAGTGAAAATGGACGACCGGTGACTTCTCACTGTTTGAACCTTCAGCTGTCTTTCTTGGACAAGAGCCAGAAAGTACTCAGCTAAGTCATTAACAGTAGGTGAAAAGGGATCCACATCCCTCTCAGTCGCCCAACGAACCCAAGCGTGCCAGTGACACTGGTAGACCCTCTCCGTAGACTGGCGTTTCGAAGAAGAGACGAGCTCAGCAACCCGTTTAGAAAAGCCTCGGTTTCGGAGGGAAACCCCGACAACCGCCATGACTGAGATGGACTGATCGGGTATCAACAGCAACCGCACCGGCTCCGTAAGCAGATGTTGATTGTCCACGCATCCTCATCCCGGCTGCTTCCCACCCCTGGGCGCCTTGCCCCGAGCGGAACCACGAAAACGTGCCGGCTTCCCCCGAAAACGTCCTTGTTTCGATGAACCACGGGCATTACCCGACTGCACGCCCGAATCAGACACCACAGGGATCTGATAACTGTCAAGAAAAGTCGATTTCTTAACAGGTGGAGGCTTAAAAGTAGACACCGCCTGGCGCTTACGAGCAGTTCGGGAATGAGCAGCAATTAAAATTGGTCCCAAAAAGTAAGGTTTCCCTTACTGAGCGACTACGAAAGTAGGTTTTAACCACACCCGTCGCTCTCAGTCCTGCCAGGTAGTGATCCTGACGCAGAAGTAGACTGTTGGCAAAAACACGCCCAGCAAGCTGAGCGACGTGATGAGAGACTTTAGAAACCGCCAACAAACAACCCTTAGCCATCGGCGGAAGACCCGTGACTGCTTTATCTAACCCAAATAGGAACGTACCTAAATGGTTATTGACTTGAAAAAGAAGTTTAGATAACCTCTCCAAAGTCTCTAAATCTGTGAGTGGCACACTGACATTAGGAGATGGGTGGCAGTCTGCCTTCACCCTAGCGGAAACGACCACTGGATGTGAAAGGAAGGAAGCTCCCAATGTCTTATACCAAGACGTGGACAAAACCTTCGCCGCAGACAACAGTTTCCCGGTAGCTAACGCGGCCGGAAACTCTTCCACCACTGCCCCCAAAATACGATCGCTACCCGCAATCAAAGCATCAATCTCCGCAAGATTAAAGCCAAGCCGAAATCCTGCCGCGGAGCGTCCGTCGCTAAAGGCCGGTTTCCAAACGAAACACCCTTGTAAGACTGAACAGCCTCCTCCGACGGAATTGCATCCGCGCACACCAGTCGGACCTGTTCCCGTACAAAACCAAGAACCGCCTGGTAATCATAATCGCCGTCTGGCGTACCATCGGCCAAATTGGGAATCTCATCGAGCACCGAACCTGGTGCCGACCCTTCCCCCGAACCACACACGATTCGAAGGGAAAATCCTCTTCCGAAGAAGACATTTTTTCAAACGACGCGCCATGCGCTGACCATAACGGAAACGAAACTGCATGGGCAGGACGATGCGGACCGGCCGAATCTGCAAACTGGTCCAACCCTGGTCTCATTGGAAACCCCAGCGGTGGAGGGACTGGTGGAGGCGATTCCCCTAGCCAGGCCATGAAATTCTCAAAAAGAGAAACATAGTCGTCCCCCCCCGACCCGAAACCATCGAACCCTGAACGAAACGTTCCGCCCACGCAGTTGAGGGGTAACGCCTGGAACCTCTACCCCAATCTGACAGGTCCGGATTGACCATCGGTGTAGACACAGGTGCACCCAAGAAAGCTGCAGTTTCCCTGATCCCTGCCGAAGCAGACAACGGGACTGGTGGTGTCGGTTGAACCGGACCGTCAGGAAATTTGTACACGTACGAATCCTGCGCCGAATTCTGAACCCAACGTACCATGTGTGGATTAGCCAACCCAGTTGACGTAGCCACATGCAAACAATCTAAAAGTTGATGATGCTGTACAGGCGCCCCAACAACAATGCCACCCGGCTCCGTGACAGAGACAACGTTGTGAGACTTCGCGATTTCACCAAGTGGCTCGATCACCGAAAGACGCGTTGGCCGAAACGGTGCCCTCGGACGCCACGACCAACCCTGCACCAGAAATCTGGTGAGACAAACGGCGCCGCGAAGCGGACTTCATTCTAGAGCTAATCAACCCCTCCACAGAAGGACCGATAACCCTGCCCCCATCAGCAAGATGGGAGTCGGAACTGAGAGACACAGTCGTTTCTACCACGACTGCACTCCCTCCGACTGACGCCCTCATTACAACCGTAACAGGTGCCGCTTCCACCGACGGAGGCAAAAGCAAATCCCCAGATGGAACGGAGCCCGACCTGGAAGAAACCTTCCCTGCTTCAACAGGGCCCCCTCCGTGCCAAGTGGCGCTTCGGGTTTACTGGTATGGCGAACAGACGAGGAGGTGCCCATGCACCTACCACTTGTCCGCGAGCTCTTTGAACTGGACACCGACTTGCCGACCGACGGCAAATCGGTATGGAGCACGACCCCGGAGGTTGCCACTGTGCTCCGCCCGTCCTGTTCACATCTAATCATCCTCTTACGCTCGGTGTCTTTTGACAGCTTCTTGGCCTTCCCCCACGTGGAGGGGGACCAATTTACACAGATATGACACTGGCGTTCTAAACAACAAGAACGACATAACAAATGCTGATCAAACTGGGGCAGTCGTTTAAGACAACCCCCCTCGGCACACACACAACCAACTGGTTGGAGCCCAAGGAAGCCGTATCAGACATTAACCCCCTGTGTAAATCACCCAAAAGACCTCGTATGACAGAGTAAAACAAAATTACAAATTAATAAACAATTTAACAAAAATTTTACTACAGTACTCGAACACGACTGCAATGGAGGACTGCAGAATCAAAAACGAGGATATATGGTCTACCCATGCGCAGGTGTAGGTTATACATCCGGCAAGGGGAGATAATTCTGCAGTGGAGGTTATAACTCAGGGTCGTATAGCACTGTTGTTGTGCTAGTACGGTAAATTGAATAAGACTATTTCTTAACAAGATGGTGTCCTTTGTTTTTAGTTCAAAAAGTGGTTTTCTGCAAGTATTTTCACTTGACAACAATGGTGGCACGTCGCAGTCATTTTCAAGGATCGATAGCTGACTGTGACAGCTAATTAATCCAGTAGTTAAAAGTCTATATTTCAAATTCTTTCATGTTAACATCAACTAACATAATTAAATATTAAATAATTATTTTTATATTAGTGAACTTGAATTCACTACTGCTAAGTAATAATTATGTGGTCTAGTACAGATGAGATAAATTTTACAACCACCATTTAATAAAAATAAATTATTTCTCTAGAACGGGCTACTGTGACCAACAAATTAACTGGATAAAAAAATAATCTTTATCTACAGAACACAAAACTTCTAAGAAAAGCAAATTCAAGTGTCCTTTATTAGTAGGTGGTCACTGTTAAAGAGAATCTGAATAACATTCACTTGTACAATAAAATGGAACAGTATGAAACTTAGTGACTGCATTAACAATCTTACCTGGCCTGTTTGAGGCATTAGCTTCACTTGTAGAAACACCAGACCCTTCACCACCAACACTGCCAACATTTCTGTTTGTCTGAGAAGTACTCTCCGACACATCATCTTCTGCCTGGGTCATCTCCTTCTTGCAGAACTCGTAGAGTATTTGTGCCAGCACAGCGGGGAATCCAGAATCTAACAGCTGTTTTATAGCAACCGGCGACATACACACTACCGCCAGAGTGGCAAGTCTCGACTTGTTTAGCGTCATGTGACGGAATTCTTGAAGAGTAACAGCAGGAGAATACCTGTTCCTTTCTGGCTGTGGATTTGCCTCTTTGGAATCGTCTGTCATGGTTCCTTGGTGGAAGTGAAAATCTTTGCAGTCATCGGAGATTGATGCATTCAAGCTGCTGTTGAAACTGATGATGATGCGCATCCATTCCAAAATAGTGGTGAAGAACTCTGGCTGAATATGGCACATTGAACACATAACATAATCTATAGCTTTCTTGAGCAATGATTCCACAGGTAGAATTGCTGACCACTCGTACAGAGTCCTACAAGTATAAGATTAAGTTAATTGTAATATAATATGTTCATATCCTCTGAATGTTTAGCACTGCATGGTCTATTCTGTATAATAAGTTATATATTAATAACTCGCTAAATTCTTGAAAGGGCAGAACTGGAAGGATGGACATTACATGCATTATCAACACCAGACATATTAAACATGTTTACTTCTTCAAATTGTCATGGATATGACAATAACACCATGCTGTCATTACCACGTCAAAGATATATCAAAATCTCTTTTGTATGGTGACAACAACTATATCCAACATTTTATATGATCTTTTATATGCACTTTCTGATATAGACAGGATAGCACATACCACTGTCTTTGATCTACCAGTCTTGGGGAACTGGTTGGGATTTGAAAAAATTTGATGGGTCCAAAATTATGTACTTTTTCCAGACATTTCACAACTGGACCTTTAATTTGTTGTTTCAGATGCTTAACAAACAATAAATCCTACTATACTATTCTATCATACCTGACTAATTCTTTGTTAAGCAGCTGTCCCAGATCGTACGAGACTGGTAGTTCTTGACTCTGCCACAGTATGGCTGACACACAGTGCACGTGGGCGGCGGCGGGGTTGGGGAGTGGATACCACGATGCATCGCCCAGAGCAGACGGGTAGTTGCCATCTTCTGCTGCAGTCGACTTCTGCAAGGCAGCCTGCGCACTGTCGTTTAGCCACTGGAGCAGAGACCGGACTCTGTCAATAGAAAGCAATTAGTAATATTAAGGCATTGTCACACATAATCTTACCAAAGAGCAGCAAGGGGTCTTTCATATGCACTTTCCCCTACATGACAACACACATTAGGGCAATTTAATATAAGTTTCCTTTTTGCACAATCCAGAACTCTGCTTAATGTAAATAATTTCTAGGCCTAGTGGTGTGTGTGTATATATATATATATATATATATATATATATATATATATATATATATATATATATATATATATATATATATATATATATATATATATATATATAAAATATAAATACAGCTTTTGGCATCTTCAATCTTTAGTCATTTTAAAATTATTTGCAAAAAATAGTGTGTTCTGGATGAGAAAAAAAGGAAATCCTAATATGAAATGGCCGATCACAATTTTTCATATACTTGAGAAAAAAACGTCAAGGTTCCATTAAGATCCATTTACCCTCTGACCAACTACACATAAGGTGAATACTCTACCACTGAGTTACCTACTGTTCCTTGTTATTACATCTAGCAACTAGGTAGTCAGGTGGCAATAACATTAAGGAACAAACTGGACATTTCCAAATATGTTAATATAATGCTATCTTTTAAATGCAGCATTTTTTTTATCCGCAATATCAATCTGATTATTACCGCATAACTTCATGAATCTGGATACAAATTTATTACATGCACATGACAACTAGCAGTGTGCATTTAAGTGAGAATAAACACCGAAAACATCATACCGTGCCATGGTTCCCGTATCTTGTACAGTTCCTAATTGGTACAGCAACTCAACAGTTGATTCACTGGCAGCCCCACCAACATGGCCCAAATGGGCGTGCTGTCCTGGAAGGAAAGCTAAAGTAGAATATTGGCTTTATCACATTCAAACAAATGAAAGCTAAAGTAGAATATTGGCTTTATCACATTCAAACAAATGAAAGCTAAAGTAGAATATTGGCTTTATCACATTCAAACAAATGAACGCAAAAGTAGAATATTGGCTTTATCACATTCAAACAAATGAAAGCGACAGATGAAATGTGAAATTCTTTTTTTTCATGGTTTTCTTGAAAAACACACTTTACTTTAATAAACATCTAAGACTTGAGTCTTTCATAAAGTCTTGCCCATATAAATTACATGTCACTAAAGTCTGGAGACTTTGAGAAAGTCTTCAGTCTAAACTTTTTTATAAGCATGAGCCCAGATGCCTACTGATATTTTAATTACATTAATTTTATGAAATCCTGACTTTAGTGTGTTACCTGGTTCCCTCACAACAGCTGGACTGCGCAGAATGTTATCAATAAGAGCCAATCCCATGGCTTTAGAATGCAGTCCAATCTTGAGCAGTACGGCCTCTATCTGTGGACTGTACAGCAGCGCCATTGATGACATCAGCAGCGACGTGCACGTGCCCAGCAGGTTTGGGGTTGGAGCTGCTGCTGCAGCAACTGCATCCTGTGTATCACCTTGAGATGAAAGGCAGTGGTCTAAAACCCGCACCCAACCAACGCTGGAAATATTAACACGAACATTAATTAATACATAATAATACATTATTACATAAACTATTTGCTTCTGTAATACTTAATGGAAATAAGATAGTAATTAAATATTGCAGTTTATTAAAGAATGCAACATTTACACTAATATATACATTGTACTTATATTTAATTTTGGTTATGGAATAGCAATATGGAATATAATTGTATTTATCTACAAATAGAATTTTAAAACTATTCTTTCATTGCAAACAATATACTTTACTCAAGCATTAAAACCACCCAATAATAGAAATACTCTTAGTAAATTTTACTCTCTAGTACGTCAACTTCATTTTAATCTTTATTCTAGCTAAGAACATACTGTTAATTGTGAAATTAATGCGAGTTAGATATTAATGAGAAAAATGCATCCGATGTATTGGCACAATAATTACTTGAAACATTAGATTTTTAACCTATATCACCACAAAGAATTAAAAAAACCCCAACCAAACAAACAACAAACCAAACATACGTGTGCATCTGCATTTGTATTAATAAAAATACACATTATAGTGTGTACCTGTCTCAACAAAATAATATCATGACACATTATTTCTTGATTTATATGAATATAAACAAAATAGTACATTGAGACTATACTGACCTTGACCTCGATGTTGCATCATCAGACACATAGACACCGAACGTGGCTCTGTTTATATCGCGGAATGCGCTGAAACCCATGAGCAGTATCTGGGACAGACCAATGGTCATCGAGTCGAGGGCGCGGTGTAGACGGACCGTGACTGAGGACGTGACTTCCGGCTTGGGAAGAAGAATCTTGATGTATGCCAGACTAGAGGTTCTGAGAGGAGGACACAGGGGGGTCAACGTCGACCCATCGTGGCTCATCTCTAGGGACACAAACGAAGGGCAGGCTGAAATTAGTGATAACAAATTGATGAATATTAATATGTAAATAACAAACTAATGTAAATTAATACATAAATAACAAAATAAAGTATATTAATATATACTCTTCAAAAAAAGAAACGCAAAAGGGTACAAATGGGTTATAACTCCGATTTTATGTTTCCTACCGGTTCATGCTTTGTGAATATAAGGTCATTGCATGTCCCAAACACATTCCCACGGTTACATTCGATAAAACGCAGCTACTGTACAATAAAGTTCCAAAATGTGAATATTCGCAAAAACGCAGCCACGTGCAAACCATGTCACCACTGCACGTGCGTTGTCTGCACGTGCAACATGAACACCGACAGTATAAAAGTGCAGGGTGTTCGCTTGCCTGGCCTCTGTATCTGGCCGACAGTTGACAATCCAGGACATGCCACGTCTCAGTGAACCGCAGAGAAACAATGCCATCGGCCGACTAGACGCAGGCGAATCCAGAACGGCCGTTGCCAGGGCATTCCATGTGTCCCCAAGCACCATCTCCAGACTGTGGGACCGTTACCAGCAACATGGATCAACACGTGACCTCCCTAGATCCGGTCGACCACGGGTCACTACCCCCGGGCAGGACCGCTACATCCGGGTACGCCACCTTCGGGAACGATTGACTACTGCCACCTCCACAGCCGCAGCAATACCAGGTTTGCGCAGGATATCCGACCAGACCGTACGGAACCGCCTACGTGAGGTAGGAATTCGTGCCAGACGTCCAGTTCGAGGTGTCATCTTAACACCACAACACCGTCGACTCCGACTGCAGTGGTGCCAGATTCATCGACAATGGCCTCAACTGCGATGGAGACAGGTGTGGTTCAGTGACGAGTCCCGATTTCTGCTCCGACGTCATGATGGAAGATGTCGCGTGTATAGGCGTCGTGGTGAACGTTATGCGGCAAACTGCGTGCAGGAAGTGGACAGATTCGGCAGGGGTAGTGTCATGGTGTGGGCAGCCATCTCACACACTGGCAGAACTGACCTGGTCCACGTGCAGGGCAACCTCAATGCACAGGGCTACATTGACCAGATCCTCCGGCCACACATCGTTCCAGTTATGGCCAACGCCAACGCAGTGTTCCAACATGACAACGCCAGGCCTCACACAGCACGTCTCACAACGGCTTTCCTACAGAACAACAACATTAATGTCCTTCCTTGGCCATCGATATCACCAGATTTGAACCCAATTGAGCATCTATGGGACGAGTTGGACCGACGCCTCCGACAGCGACAACCACAGCCCCAGACCCTGCCCGAGCTGGCAGCAGCCTTGCAGGCCGAGTGGGCCACCATCCCCCGGGACGTCATCCGTACTCTGGTTGCTTCAATGGGCAGGCGGTGCCAGGCAGTTGTCAACACACGCGGAGGCCACACCCGGTATTGACTCCAGATGACCTTGACCTTGGTGGTGTGTCCTATCACTTACTCACAATGGACTAGAGTGAATTGTGAACAATCCTGCAACATTTGGTAATTATCGGACTCACCATTCAATAATTAAATCAATTCTCCAAATGTTACGACAATGTGGTTTTGCGTTTCTTCTTTTGAAGAGTATATAAATAACAATATATAAATAACAAAATAATGTAAGTTAATATAAAAATACATACAATAATGTAAATTAGAAATTCAATATGTAAATAATACCATCTATTGCGTTAAACAATATATAAATTTATCAACGTAAGTTGCACTGGTGGTTTCGGCTATATTGACATAATTTAATGCAAGTCAACTTTTGGCCATTGGCGATTCATAGCGGAATTTTTAGTGACCATATTCCCAGCATGCACCTTTCTTTTCCTTTTTGGCGGCAACTTGCCACGAGGAAGACACATTTTTTATGTTTATTGAAAAATTGTGTAAAACTGAAAAATCAAAAAGAAATTGTCTAGCCAATTATTGAAAATGAGAAGAAGCAAAAGGCAGAGCAACAGCAGATGGGCATCTGGAACCAACAAAAGAACGAAGGCACAAGCTACAGCGTCGAGCGGCAATTCGGATTCAAGTCAGAATGCACAACGGGCGCAGCCGGCCGATGAAATGGTGGAAGCTCCAGATGGGTTGGGTCAACCACCGATTAACAACAGTTCTTCATCAGAATCTGCGCCAACAGGTACGCGTACGCCAATTGAAACACATAAAAGTACGGGAATTGTTCCCATTGTTAGCATTCATAATTTGTTGGGTTGCCATATATTGCCTAACAATAAAATGAAAATTGTAAATGGAGAGTATAAAGATTTGGCTCTGCTATTACAGAGTGCTGGTGTTGCTGAAGCAACAGAAAAAAGCGTGTTTCTGTCTGAGACTGGGGAACTGATTACTAGAGAAAAAACCCGGGCAAAAATTGGGGATATAGATACTTGGACAGACGCATTTCTGTTGTATACTAGCATCTATATCACAATGCATCCAAACAGAATGCAAGAGCTTCTAAAATATATGCACACTATTAGATTGGGAGCAAAACGTTGTGGCAAAACACTGGGTTGGAAAAATTATGATGAACAATTTCATTTGAAAAAGGGTATGGATCCTACCAGTTCATGGGCTACAATTGATTACGAGTTGTGGTTGCTATACATGGCAGCTCCAGTGACTCCTGTTGTCCCCACATGGGAAACTAGTGCTCTAACTCATAACAAATGTTATGAATTTAATTACAAATCTGTTTGCTCATGGAGGTCATGTACTTATTTACATTTGTGCATCATGTGTGGGGGCGCTCATCCAGTAAGTGCATGTCAAGTTCAAAGGCAGAATGTGCAGCACCAGCCTTCGTTTCGCCCCAACTACTCGCAATCTGGGACCATCAGATCAAACGGGATCCGAATGCCTTCACCAACAGCTCAAATGCACAACCATATGCAATACCAAAGGCCTTTGGGACCTAGGTAGTTCTCCCATAAAGATCAAAGCATTGTTAGGTTACTTAGAATGTTACCCATTTCAAAACTTAGCATTAGAATTAGCCGAAGGATTTTCCAAAGTTTTTCGGATTCACTATACAGGTTCTCACAGAGCTAATTTTTGTAAAAATCTTAAGTCTGCTTCCCAGCATCACAATGAGTTAAAAGAAAAGATCGACAAAGAAATTTCCCTTGGACGAATCGCTGGTCCTTTTGATACCCGACCAATTTCAAATCTGCATATTTCCCCTATAGGAATAGTACCCAAATCAGATGGGGGTTGGCGGCTGATCACACATTTGTCTTACCCACTTGGGGAGGGTATTAATGCTTAAATAGATCCACAATTGTGTTCAGTTCAGTACACATCTTTTGATAAAGTGATCGAAATGATAAGTAAACTGGAAAAAGGGGCCTTGTTGGGGAAACTGGACATTAAGTCGGCTTTTAGGTTGTTGCCAATTAACCCTGGAGATTTTGATTTGCTGGGATTCCAGTTCGAGGGACAATATTACATTGACAAATGCCTCCCAATGGGATGTTCGATTTCGTGTAATGTTTTTGAAAAGTTTTCTACGTTTTTGCATTGGTTAACTCACCGGGAAACCGGTTTAGATTCGTTAGACCATTATTTGGATGATTTTATTTTTGCTGGGAAAAAGGAGTCTTCAAGCTGCCAGCAACTGATGTCTTGTTTTCGAGCTGTATCTGAAAAATTGGGGGTCCCAATTGCGGAAGAGAAATCGGTAGGTCCTGTAACATCACTTACCTTCTTGGGGCTCCATATCGACACTGAAAAGAGGGTAGTTCGTATCCCACAAAATAAGATTGCAGAGTTGCTTGCATTGATTGAGATGTTGTTAAATCGAAAAAAAGTGACATTAAAAGAACTGCAGTCTCTGACAGGAGCATTAAATTTCTTCTGTCGAGCAGTTAGGTCAGGAAGGGCTTTCATTAGACATTTCTATGATGCGATGTGTGGGGTGCAATTAAGTCACCACCATATTCGAATAGGTACATCACTGAGATCAGACATGCTGATGTGGTTGACATTTCTTCAACAATTTAATGGTAAGGCTTATTTTCGAGAAAGTAGTTGGACACAAAGTACAGTATTACAGTTGTTCACTGATAGTGCAGGGTCACGGGATTTGAGTTGTGGTGCCTACTACAGCGGGCAGTGGGTCTATTTTCCATGGCCAAGTCATTGGCAGCAGTCTAATATCATGAGGGATATTACATTTTTGGAACTAATTCCAGTTGTCCTGTCAGTTGTGATTTGGGGAAAATGTTGGGCTAACAAAAAAATACTGCTTCATGTGGACAATAGCTCATTAGTTATACTTAATAAACAAACTTCAAAAGACAAGAATGTCATGGCACTCATTCGACCATTTGTTTGGCAGGCTATGAAACATAACATTGTTTTTCATGCGGTACGTATTGCTGGCTCAAATAATGGCATCGCAGATGCAGTTTCTCGCAAACAGTGGCAGCGATTCTGCTTGTTGGCGCCCAAAGCTCAACTCCAGCCGCAAGACATTCCAGGACATTTCAGAGAGATAATCTTCAACTTGAAGTTAACAGACTGCTGAGAGCCTCAGTGTCATCGAACACACACCTTTCTCAAGAAACGGGATTAGCATCGTTTGGTCATTTCCGCCGGAAGTACGAATTAGAAGATATCTGGCCCCCTCCAGTCGATCATATTGTTAACTTTATTGCACTTTTGTCAGTTTCGTGTCTAACACATGCTACAGCCCATTCATATGTTTCAGTCATCAGTTTTAAGTGTAAAATTTTAGGGCATCAAGATGTAACAAAGCATTTCCTAATCACAAAGTTACTTGAAGGCATGAAAAGATTAAAACATAGATCAGATACACGGTTGCCTATTACAGCAGAACTATTAAGACAGATTGTCAGAACTCTGCCAATGGCTAAGCTTTTTACATCAGTATATACTTTGGCATTCTTTGGATATTTTAGAGTAGGTGAGTTGGTAGTATCTAGGGGTAAAGCTCCACAGGCAGTGATTGCACCTAATGACATTATCTTTGATAGTACCCACAAACGATTACTTATCAAGCTGAGGTATTCCAAAACAGACCAGTTAGGTAAAGGTACAACTGTGGCTATTCCAAAAACAGATAGTCTGCTATGTCCATGGCAGAATCTTCAAACATTTTTAGATGCCAGACCGGTTTTAAAGGGGCCATTGTTTTGCCACTACAGTGGGGAACCTGTAACAAGATATCAATTCACAGCAGTTCTTCAAAAAACACTCAAATATCTGGGCCATGATTCCAGACACTATAAAGGTCATTCCTTCAGAATTGGGGCAGCCACAGCCGCAGCAGCTGCAGGTCATTCAACACAAGCAATTCAGGAGGCTGGGCGCTGGAAATCTTCAGCATACAAATCTTACATTCGTACACCCAATGTAAATATTCCTGATAACATGGCTTGAAGTGTATCGATGCTTATTAATATTAAGCATTTAAGTATTTCAGGTTTATCACTTGTCTGGTGCACTGGTTCCTCAATCATAAAGAGGGCGGCAGTGCAGGCAAAATCTAGACCAGGTGGTCCACAGCTAAACCTGGATCTAATCGGCTTGACAATCTGGTGGCAGGGTTATGGCGGACTAAAATTTGTGGACCTTAAGGTAGTACTAAACCAAATAACTTATGGCTGGGTCAAAGTTCGAGGTGCACCCAACTTTTGATAGAGAAGTGAACACCACAAGTCCTGTGATTGGTTATAAATGTGAGTGTGTTGGTTGTAAAAAAAATTACTTTCATCTGGGCTAAAAATGTATGCAATTTTATTTCATCTAGTACCACTGTGTCAAATAGCCTTGTGCTTGGAACACGTATGGGGTACCTGTAAAAAAAAGTACTCAAATTTTGTGCGAACTAGGGTAGTCATAGACGCTACCCGTTATCTCAGAAATGAGCAGCTTGACACCCACTTTTTTCTGATTCACTTTAAGGGTGAGGGGTGGTAGTATTTATATCCGTGGCGTTTATGTCGATTGATACATTGCAGGTAGGAGTTTTAGCCACATATGCTACTATTGTCGTCTATGGGATTTGATTTGGTAGTATACACCCTTAAGAGGAAAGTTGTGTTTCTGTCTGGCATCGAATCATCACCGCAGTATTTAATCATTCACTGTGGAGCTAACGACTTGGGTCAGATTCCATTAGCAGATCTAAGACAGATGGTTAAATCGACTCTTTTAACTTTTCTGGCCCATACCTTACCAAATTCACGGATTATTTGGTCCCAAATCCTCCCTAGGCTTACCTGGAGATATTCTAACAATAACAAGGCAATGGAAAAGGCACGTGTGAGGCTCAATAGTGCTGCAGGTAAAACAGCAATTGGGCTTGGTGGTGCATATATACGATATCCAGACATATGCTTAAACACACCATCTTTGCTCCTACCTGATGGAGTTCATTTAACTCCAGTAGGGAACAGTATACTGTTGAATACGATACAAGGTGCACTCGAACATTTCCACAGTAGAGGTGGACCGGTTTACCCATGTCCTCCTAGGGGTTAAGGGACGTATGATATATCAGGGTTGGGGTCACGGGCTGACTAACATAATTTAAGCTCCTTTCCCCCATTTAGATGGCAGTGTTCAAGACAGGAAAAAGAAAAGAAAACCTGAGTTTTAGTAGTTTTTTCCTTTTAGTCTTGTCCATGTGGCGATTAGCGTCGCTTAAAGTAAAGAAATTAAGTGGTATTCTTTTAATGTTTAATAAGGGTAACATCACTTGGCCACTGTTCCCAGGGTCAAGTGCATTTACCTAGTTGATGCAAATTTATCTTTAATAAAGGTAACATCACTGGACCACTGTTCCCAGGGTCTAGTGCATTTACCTGGTTGATGCAAATTGTTGATGTTGGTTGAAATTGTGTTGAATTGATGTTAATTGTTGGGGCTCGCCCTAAAAGGTGTTGTTGGCAGCCCAGTAAAAGTTAAATTTTGTTGGGGCTCGCCCTAATTGGCAGCTCAGTTGTAATTCAGCCGTGACCCTATTATATGCCAAAACCATCAATATTAATAAATATGAATCCTAATGATCATCTGTTGGTGTTGTTAAACTTATCTTTGATAATACAATTCAAGCAAGCCAGTTATCATCATATTAATGTTAAAATTGCTATCAGTGTATCAATGCAACAAATAATTGAGGCATTTTACTTTTTCACCAATATTACCACAAAGATTATAAAAAACCCACCCAAAAACAATAGGTTGAAGAAACCCTGAAAATAGAATTTTTGCGTACCCCCCCCCCCCCCAAAAAAAACCCTCAGGTAACCTATTTCCTTTATTTTTAGAAGCCTGTTGAATTACAACAATTTACAAGTTAGAAAAAAAAGACGAATCAGCGGAATGAAATGTCTCACCAACCATAAACGTTGTCGTTGCAACGATAAACCAAGTTTCACTGACCTAGCATTCATAATTTGTGAAAAACTTATCTAAACGCAAAACTTCAATGTTAAACTTTAATGCAAAAGTTGATGCTGCCGACGCCACCACTGTAATACCTATATCTCACCCTTTTAATCTGTAAAGGCGAGACACAAAATCTGAGAGTGGTGTAACTTTTATCACCAACATGACTTACTTGAGATAGACGAGCCATGTGGCTGAATCTGCACCTCCTTAAGGAGAATGGCAAATGGCAGGTGAATGGTGAGATCCACCCACACTTCATCTGGGTAGAAGTGGTAGGACCACGCTGCAGATCGTGCTCGTCTGTGAGGTGGAGATGTCTGGATCAGAACATCTGCTGGACTGGCTGTCGGACTACTTGAAGAAATGGAGCCTGCAAAACAAGGTCAATTATACCTTCGTTATAACAACACTCCAGTTCCTTTTTCTTTTGGTTTCTCTTTTTAAAAACCCCCAAAACTTGTAATGTTTTATTGTTTGGAGAACATCTTCATTTGACAAACAATTAAGCAAAAAGCCAATTAAAACCCCTCGACTTTATGACTAATTAATAATAAACATTCTAACGGTACTAATACATGACATCTATAGGGCTCATTATTTCATTTCAACTTATTTTCGTGCTTATATCCAATTAAGGTTCAAGCACGCTGTCCTGGGCACACACCTGCTATCTGGGCCATCTATCCAGGTCAGTGGGTTAGTTGTTAGTGGTTAATGAGAGAGAAGATAGTGTAGTGGTTAAAACTCGCTGTGGGTGGGAGCCGATACTAGGCTACAAACCCAGTATCTACCAGCCTAATGTCTGATGGCTTAACCATGACACCACAGAGGCCCAACAAATGTTCAAATCTCTAAGTTCAAGGGCCATAACTCTGTCACAAATGGACAAATCCTCATGAAAGTTAAACTTGATCTTTAATTCTATGTGATAAAGCTACATCCAAAGTTTCAGCTCAATGTCTTTAGGCAAAGCAAAAAGAAAAATGTCCAGAAAACTGTGTGGGGCAGATGGGAGACTAAATTTATAGTACCCTACGGTTGGACTGGTAGGGGACTAAAAGTAACTAATGTACTAACCTAATGGGGCAAAGTTTTGCAATGAATCAGGGTCAAGATCGTTGCTTTTATCCATGTTGCCGGTCCTTCCGTAATTCATGTTGAGCATGATTGTAGAAACGAGGCTGGGGTTCATGTCAATCACAGTGTTGCTGTATCTCACCAGGTTACGACAGACCACATCTATACCACCTGGTATAAAAACAAATACCATATTACTGGTTACACAAATAATCTTGTTTTTACATTTATGGTTTACGATTATAAGTATTTGGTATCTGTTACATGCAAACAATTATGTCGTTATGGAAGATGAGTCAAGGTAAGAATAGAAAGTAGCTGATGATGAACTGTTCTTTGCTATTTGTACCTTACCCAGTTAAAAGAATAATTTAACAGTCATACATTTACATTTATATTTATGCTACTAAATCCAAAATAAAAAACATTGAACGAGTTCAAAACATACTTTTTTTTCTTTTTTTCTTTGCCTCAACTCATATTCCATAATTTTCTGCGTGAAATAGTCACCAAATGCTTATAAAAGTACGACTGATTAGCGTAAATATAAAGTTACAATATTTTGTGAAATTGGCTCTTGATTACTAGTAGCATGTCAGACTTATGATAGGAATATTTTCAAATGTTCTTATGCTGTAATAGTTAGTTGGCAAATAAAATGTTAAGAATATCACTCGGTCTATTGCAGACTGCATTTACAACTGTGAATGAGACCATTATTTGCAAAAAATTATAATTTATATTACCAAAGGTGAACAGAAATAAAAAAGGAGTTTAATTCCAAGCTCAGCAATATTGTTATTAATCTTAAAACTGATTGTAAAATGTGACCTTACCCATCTCTAAAAACATCTGTATTTTCTTGCTGTTGTCCAAAACACAGATGATAAACCACAGAAGAGGCTCGGACATGCGAACCACCACATTCTGGTTAATGCTTGCTGCCAAATACTCGTACAACGCCTTCAGTACAAGTTTTGTGTCGGAGGTGTGTTTCATGAAGCACAACATGATCTGGCAGATTCCATCGCCCACCGACAGTGGATCGCCCGGCAAAACATCTGTCAAGGAATCAAGCCCCGAATGACCTATTAATGCAGGAGAGGTGTCGCTGTTGCAGAAACTCAGAGTCCGCATCAAGTTCTGCATCACGATGGGGTGGCCGAGAATGACATCGCAGAGTCGACGGCTGACTACCTCCGGCACCTGACTCCGATCAGGATTACTGGCGTCAATGCCCGCTGCGACAGCGGCCGCCGACTCAGTTTTCTGTTCATCGGTCTGATGTCCCTTCTCGTCATCCGATATTGCCGTGGGTGTGGACGTTGCGAGAGCTGGGTTCAGTCTGCTGGTGTCAAACAGGTTGTCGAGCACCATCAACGATGGTGCTTCATACCTCTCTTCCTGAACGGGAAAGCCAGAGGGAGTGTTGTTTGGAATTGGTATCTGCATCAGATTGTTGACAAGTCTCAGCATGTTGCAGAGCAGTCTGTCGCGGCTGACCTCACCGATAGCCGTTCGAGATTCACCTCTCAGCAAGCCATGGAACAGTCCTCCGAAGCAGGATCGACAGTTGCCAGAGTTCTCTAGCGAACCTCGGCAGCCGACCTTTTCCTGGCAGAATATGTGCTGATGGGCTAGGTAGCTGATTGACTGGATGACGTTGACAGCACTGTTCGTGTTCACTTGTCGGAACTGAATGTCCAGCACAAAATCCATAAACTTGCATTGTACATCTAGTGGGCCCATGCAGCTGTACAAAGCACCCCTGTAATTAAAGATAAATGTATATTACATGTTGACTACACTGGAGTTCCTTATTGTATTATCTCAAAGATACAACAGGTAGAAAATGGATAACAATTACACACTATCCAATATATTCCCTACAGATTTAATTTATGCAACAATGTATTTTTGTAAGGCAAAGCAATTGTGCTTTACTTAAAATGCTATTCCCTAATGATTTTTTTTCTGGTATACATCTTTATAATTATTACTCAATCTGTTATTACATTGTGCAAGCTACATGACTGTTATGCATTTATTCATGAAGAATACAACAACTACTATGCACGTCTCACACCAGTTAATGCACATATAAAATAGCATCTTTTACCTTTCAGTTGTCAACGTGTGTATTATTTTTAATACAAGTTCTTTCAGGTTTTGTGTACTCAGTTCAGCAGATTTAATCTGAAGTCTTCTCAGGAAGTCATCAAATGCCTTGCAGGCAGATGGACCAACCTACAGAAAAACAACAAAAATTGACCATATTTGACTGTTTTGCTTTCATTTACTGCAACATAACAAAAACACATTTAATAAAATATATTTAAAAAAAAGAAAAGACATATACAAATTTACAACCTGAAAGTTAACAGTTCTGACAATATGGTTATATACATCATGATGATCAAACAATATGGTTAAGGTTCTATCATATTATTATTTTACTGTTATTGACTGAATTGGGTATTTTACTCTTTTGTATAATTCAAATTACAAAGTTCTTCATATGTTTGAGTGTGCATGGATCACAAATATGGTAGAACCATTATTTTCAGACAAAAAGCTATAAAAGAATTTATTATTATTAAGAAATATGAAATACTATTTGTGTTACATTACATGACACGAAAAAGCAAGCATTTTTAAAATCCAAAAGTAATGTTAACCTACCAGAGGGTGACACACATTTGCTGATGTCGGACCACTGGATGATGTACCGGACAGAAACTTGGTCAGTAACTGCACCAAGCTGTTGTCCGAGATGATGGCAGAAACCATGGAAACATCGGCCCCATCGGCGGACGTCCTCTGATTGGACAGGAGGCACAGTGCCTGGAAAACGAAGACCCAGGTGCGGACCGGCAGGTTGGGTGTGAGGACGACCGCCTCCAGCAGATTGGTCACTGACAGCGGGTCAAGCGGAATAGATGGCACACGCGACGAATCAAAGCTGGGCTGCAGCGGACAGTCGTCATGGATTCCGTCGTCATTCATGGTGAGCCAGAGCTGGAGAACGGTTTCCAGGTTCACACGCTGGGTCAATAGTTGGGCAAACAGGTGGTTGAAACACTGGCTCAGCATCTGACACGAAGTTAGTGTCTGAAAATAAATAATATATAATAAACGTTAAAGTTTGTTAATCATTGGCTATTGGATATAATTTTTTGGGAAATTTTGACTTATTCTTCAGAGGAAACCGTATATTGTTTTTTCTTTTAGTAGCAAGGAATCTTTTATATATGCACTTTTGCACAGACAGAACAGACTTTGATATACCTGTTATGGGGAACTGGTTGGAATTGGGAATAAAAAAGTTTGTTTATAAGTTTGTCTTGTTTAATGACACCACTAGAGCACATTGATTTATTAATCATCAGCTATTGGATGTCAAATATATGGTAATTTTGACAGTCATAGAGAGGAAACCTGCTATATTTTTCCATTAGTAGCAAGGGATCTTTTATATGCACCATCCCAGACAGGACAGCACATACCATGGTCTTTGATATACCAGTCGTGGTGCACTGGCTGGAACGAAATATAGCTCAATGGGCCCACCAACAGGGAATTTGGAATAAAGACACCCATGCATGCAGAACAGATCTAGCAGTGTTATGGTCTGCAAATAGGCAACAATAAATTAGTGTTTGAAACAAAAACTGAATCAACAAATCTAAATCTAAATCTAAACATAGATAGCAATAAATACTTATGTATTAACTTAGATACAAACTCGGAATAGACCTACCACCAATACAGTCTAGATATAAATAACAAACATATGTTCAGAATGAATTCCAATACTAAAGTCTGCAAACAGATCACAAATCTTATGCAATTTCAACAATATTTACTTTTGACTAGAATGATCAAAACTATCCACAACATACTTTGGTATATCTGACCAGTAAATAATATCACACATATTATGTAATCTGTAGCAATACAAACTCTTTGTTGATTGGCTAGCAGATTGGCCTCAGAGAGCTCATCATCAGTAGACGAGGACTGTGATTGGCTGACACTGTGTGAAAATGGAGGTGCTGGAGGCAGAGGGTTGAGGAAGGCACTGTGAACACTGTCCATCTGTGCTGATAGCATTACCTGGGGAAAAGTTAAAAACATTTTATTTTAAAGCATTGTAAGCAATAATTAAATAATTAAATTTTATACAAGATAGCTTTATCATAGAATTGGCTTTTAATATGTTAAAATCTTAAACACCTATAAATACAATCAGTAGTAACTCAATTATAAAATATCTTTGTCTGAAGTCATTACTCTGTACAACTTTCAGATGAATTAAAATGAAATAAGAAACATACTCTGAGACGCAGCTCTGCTTGCGTTTCCAGCCCAAGCTCCAGCCTGGCGTCGAGGGCGGACGACAAACCAAGACAACCTGACATCGACTTGGCAGTGTTCAGGTAGTCCGCGAGTTTGCTCTTCAAGTTCTTCAGTTTCTGGTTCTTGTCGTACCATGTGAACAACCTGAAAGTAATTATCAGCATCTTATGAAAGTGATATGGACCAACTATCAAATATGAAAGATGTAAAAATGCCATTTTAAAGTGGCACAGGTGTCACAATTAAATACAGAGAACTCTCAATCTTTCACTTTGCAAGAAACAAAATAAACATTTATAATTGCAGCTATTTTGGCATACTTTCCACTCCAAAAATATGAGAATTACTGTTATATAACATTAACCTACTTTAAGAAATCTTCATATTACTATAAATGCAGCAATTAATTTTGATTAAAAATTATTTTATTTCCACAAATAAATACCTATATTCCTTTCCAGCCTCCATGAACAATGTTTTTTGTAAATAATTTCAGTTTGGTTTTGACATAAGAAGAAAAGTAAAAGTGTTTTGGAAATAACAACACTATTTTGGCGTGCAATTTAGAAAACAATCAGCTCAAAATAAATGATTTGTAGTAAATTCCATTATATAAAAAAAGGCGTTCCCTGTGGGAAGAACTATAAGTTGGCTATTTCCAATCAGCATGATCCTTGATACTCACCCTGGCGTCCCCGATGACGATGAAATTCCTGACATGGATGACTTGATGTGGTCAGCCAGCTCGTTTCCGACTGACGGTATTGAGGCCGTTGGCCCCATGCCCTTGCCCATGTATATGACGTTGAAGGGGCCGTCGTGTCCGGGGGGTTTCACAGACTCGCCCGTCACATACTCATGCAGCTTGTCTGTGGCTTCGTCGTCAAATTCACTCTCCTCTAGCAGCAGGTCCACCATGATGGACGCATCCTTTTCCAGGCTCTGTCCGTTGTCAGACAGTTGGGCACTGTCCAAGTCTACAGACAACATGGAAAATACACAAAACTAAAACTACAATTCATGTATTGTGATGCTGAGGTTGTTATTTTTTGTTTGGTAGAATATCAGTTGAAATACATTAAAATGATCTCATGTTTCACAATCTATTTGCTGACTGCAAGGTTGTTTTTGTTTTTTAAACTTTTTTTTTACAAAGTTGCAGGATTGCTTAGAATAATGAAATAATACTGTGTGTGATATGGCCACCATATGCAAAAATCATACATTTAAATACCTTTGGTATGCAGTTTTCAAGATATAATCAATAAAAATATTTTCTGGAATAAGAACAATAATTCTAACAATTACAGCAGGGCACAAAATATACCACACTGAGAAAAACACCTATACAAATTGATTGATTCAATTCTTTAATAGATCTGTTTAGTCTGATATGAATAAAAAAAATTAATTGTCTAATAATATATCAGAAACAATGCTTATAAACATCAGAATCCAGACTTTATGCCTAAAATAAGTGTCAACTTCAGGAAGAATTTAGTTTATTAATATGTCAAGGGCCAAATTTACAAAGCCTGTTTCAGAATTACATGCATGTAATGACATATATTTACAATGCTTAAACTGTGTTTATGCAATAAAAATGTTTTTAATCAAATCAAACTGTGTTTGAGAAAAACAGACTTCATATATTCGGCCCCAATACACCAAGTGTGAGTTCCTACAACTTACCCGCCATTTCTCCATTGCTGTCATCAAATGTGGTCAGACTGACACTCTGAGCCAAGTTGTCATCAGTTTCCGAGACAGACATCTCTTCATCAGTCATCACCGGCAGATCATTGCCAGGTGGGAACAAGCGCTCTCCTACACGTTAAACACCAAAACAATGATTAAACACAAATAAATGAAATTATCAAAAACAAAGGAAGTGAAGGTATTACAATACAACATGACAGGTCAAATACTCTACCTCTTATTAGAAATAATTTTCCTTCCACAGGAAATAAAGACAAAAAAGTAGATTGAAAAAGAAATAAAAGGTAAATGCTAGAAATAATTCTGATAATGTGTGAACGACATGAGCTCATAACACATACCAATTTGATATGTTGTATCAAGACTTGTACAGAGCTCGTAACACATGCCAATTTGATATGTTGTATCAAGTCTTGTACAGCGCATTTTAAAACAACAAGTCTATGGAATTAAATGTTTCGCCAACCATAAAATTATAAATACACGAAACTATAAACCAAGTTTCAATGACCCGGGATTAGTGCTTTCCCTGGTTAGTTTGTGAGAAAGTGATGTAAATACGAAACTTTAACACAAAAGTTGATGCTTTCCCTGCTTTGCTTGTGAGAAAGATGTAAACACAAAACTTTAATACAAAAGTTGATGTTTTCCCTGCCACTGCCGTAGTAACAGTACTACTTATATCTCGCCTTTTCACTTGGTAAAGATGAAAGAAAAACAATACATAAGTTGTCAAACTTGTGCTTGATTCTTTTGTTCTCTGTACAATAAAATATATTTTCAATCAATCAGACATCATACCATCGAGAATGTCCTGAAGGAGACAGGTGATGGCGTGACCCGCCCATGACCCACCCCAGCTGACGTCACCGTGGTTCACCTCGTGACTCGCGGTCAGCAGGATCAGCTGTTCTAACTGGTCCTGAGTCATCGCTTCTGCCAGGGTGATCGCTGGACGTGCAGCATTGCAGATCCGCGCAAATACCTGAAACAATTTTAAAAAGATAAAAATTATCTTTAAGGAATAATAGAAAAGATCTCTTGCTGCTAATGGAAAAATATAGCAGGTTTCCTCTGAACTCAGTTTTAGAATTATCTTTTACATTCACTATCTTTTACATTCACTAGCAGATGTTTAATCAATGTGCTCTAGTGGTGTCTTTAAAGCAAACATTTCTACTTAAATAAGTAACAAAACTATAGATAAAATAAAATAAAATAAATGATCTCATTAATTAAGGCACAGTGTTAATTTCATTAATTCTGAACATAGAAGATCTTTTACTATGTGTAATAATATAATTAACAGTTGAATGTATGTTAGACTGAACTGAATGGCTGCAGATATGCAGAAATGCATTTTTAGTTATTTAATTAGTGATTAAAGCTTAATATTTCAGTGGTCTTGAGGTGAATTGGTTAGTAGGTAATAAGTTTCTACTTAATTTGTGCAAATTATTTTGACACAGCATTTATCATTGTGACTTTAATGCAATGTAAAGCCTTGAGGAAGGACATATTGTTCTCAACATTTTATTAAAGAGTTATAAAACACGATGAAAAGTATCTTACTTTGCAAGCAATGAGAAACAGGTCGACATGGCAGGTATAATCCATACTTAGCAGCAGTGCCATCAACCCACGGACTACAGTCAGACACCTTTCTCTTGGCAACACAAAACAAATATCTGGATCCTCCTCCATGTCTCGACTAGATCCAGAAACATCATCCTTCTGCATTTTCCTAAAGACAGGATCGGTGCGACGAATATGTATGATGTCCTTCAGATGCTGTGTGAAAAAAGAAAAGAAAACCATGGAAATTAATCCAAGTTTGTTTTAGTTATTTGAATTATAAAACTTACATATGTTCATGGTTATGTACTTTAGTCATACTATTGCAATACACCTTAAGGCACTGCAATATACCTTAAGGCACTGTCATACTATTGCAATACACCTTAAGGCACTGTCATACTGTTGCTATACACCTTAAGGCACTGTCATAACTGCAATACACCTTAAAGCACTCATTTTAAGCTATAAAACATCAATGATGATCATTTTACAGATGCAAATACAAATGCAATAACAGGAATAACTGCAGAAACACTAGATATTCACATAAAACTACAAAACAAACTGCAAAACAGGATCAAATTTAACTTTTTTCACAGACATGAAACATAAATGATAACTATCTCTTTAATATTTTGTTACCAACTTTTGATGCATACTGGGAGGGCCATCATTTTACCATTTGTGACTAAATTTTAATGCATATTACAAGAACTATTGTGTTAATGTTTGTTAACCACTGATGAACATTGTAAGAGTTATCTTGTTAATGTTTGTGACTAACCTTTGAAGCGTACTGCGGAAGCCATCTTGTTCTTTGTAACTAACCTTTGATGCATACTGCGAGAGTTATCTTGTTAATGTTTGTGACTAACCTTTGATGCATACTGCGAAAGCCATCTTGTTCTTTGTAACTAACCTTTGATGCATACTGCGAGAGTTATCTTGTTAATGTTTGTGACTAACCTTTGATGCATACTGCGAAAGCCATCTTGTTCTTTGTAACTAACCTTTGATGCATACTGCGAGAGTTATCTTGTTAATGTTTGTGACTAACCTTTGAAGCGTACTGCGAAAGCCATCTTGTTCTTTGTAACTAACCTTTGATGCATACTGCGAGAGTTATCTTGTTAATGTTTGTGACTAACCTTTGAAGCGTACTGCGAAAGCCATCTTGTTCTTTGTAACTAACCTTTGATGCATACTGCGAGAGTTATCTTGTTAATGTTTGTGACTAACCTTTGATGCATACTGCGAAAGCTATCTTGTTAATGTTTGTGACTAATGCATACTGCGAGAGTTATCTTGTTAATGTTTGTGACTAACCTTTGATGCATACAGAGAGAGCCATGCTGTTAATATTTGTGACTAACCTTTGAAGTGTACTGCGAGAGTTATCTTGTTAATGTTTGTGACTAATCTTTGATGCATACTGCGAGAGCTATCTTGTTAATGTTTGTGAGTAACCTCTGATGCATATTGCGCGAGTTATCGTTAATGTTTGTGACTAACCTTTAATGCATACTGCGAGTTATCGTGTTAATGTTTGTGACTAACCTTTGATGCATACTGCGAGAGTTATCTTGTTAATGTTTGTGACTAACCTTTGATGCATACTGCGAGAGCCATCTTGTTCTTTGTAACTAACCTTTGAAGCATACTGCAAAAGCTATCTTGTTAATGTTTGTGACTGACCTTTGATGCATACTGCGACAGCCATGTTGTTAATGTTTGTGACTAACCTTTGAAGTGTACTGCGAGAGTTATCTTGTTAATGTTTGTGACTAATCTTTGATGCATACTGCGAGAGCTATCTTGTTAATGTTTGTGACTAACCTTTGATGCATACTGCGAGAGCCATCTTTTTAATGTTTGTGACTAACCTTTGTTGCATACTGCGAGAGCTATCTTGTTAATGTTTATGACTAACCTTTGATGCATACTGCGAGAGCCATCTTGTTAATGTTTGTGACTAACCTTTGAAGCATACTGAGAGAGCCTTTTTGTTAATGTTTGTGACTAATCTTTGAAGTGTACTGCGAGAGCTATCTTGTTAATGTTTGTGACTAACCTTTGAAGTGTACTGCGAGAGCTATCTTGTTAATGTTTGTGACTAACCTCTGACGCATACTGCGAGAGCCATTTTGTTAATGTTTGTGACTAATCTTTGACGCGTTCTGCGAGAGCTATATCATTAATGATTTTAACTAACCTTTGAAGCGTACTGCGACAGCTCCTTCTGGAACTGCTGCTCCTGCTGTTTGAGGAGTGCCTGAGCCTCTTTGCCCATGCTCTGACCACTCTTCTCCATGTGCTTCTCCAGGAACTTCTTCTTGGCCAGCTCCAGTTCATGTAGCCGCTGCTTGTGATGCAGGATCCGCTTCTGGAGCGACCGCCGGTACAGTTTACCCGACCGAGTCTTGCTCTTTGAGGGATTTGTCGACAACTGTCCTTGAATAAATCCCCACCGATTGGTTTGAAAAGAGCCTGAAGAAGAAATAAAATAATTGTATATTTATGACTGTATGCTTCCACAAAATAAATGTGCAGTCAAAAGAACATAATTGCATAAATTCCCACATGTATCAAAGAAAGAATAATTGTATAATGGCAATCCCAAGAAAAATACTCAATGGCAGACTGGTGGCCATTCAATATTAAGTCAGAATCGCTATACAGGCTACCCTTTTTGACTAGCATGTCACAGCCTTTAAGGTACCACTGTAAAATACTGGATGCAACTGGAAATCTTAACAGGTACACAATTGGAGATTAATCTTATGTCTTATTGCATCTCATGTGAATACTATTACTGAGCTCTGCAACAAAGGAGCAGGATGCTAACAGTTTGGCTACGTTGTTCCAACTCAACTACATAACAAGCTATTCTAATGACATGTACCTGCATCTCTGTCTTTCTTGGAAACTCCTTTTTCACATTCTTCTGGCCCAACCAACAAAGAGTTGTCAAAGTTACGACACAGAAACAACAGTATCCAACTCACAAGGGACAAATCAAGGCATGCTGAAAATGAAAATAAACAATATTTAAGAGAAAAATATTACAAAATGGTAGTAAGTCATTTGAATATGTCTTTATTACAATAAACATGCAGTTGTCAACTGCATCATTATCTATCCCTTCCAAAAATATATGGGTTTTTTTAAATCCAGATAAAATCCAGACCCATGAAATAATTTATAGCAACATATTTTAGTTTGAATGTTACTTTTCAAAATAGTGAGGATGTTTTTATAAAGGTAGAGCAGCATAGGAACTGATCCTTTCTCATAAGTCAGAAACAAATTCCATTGTTTGAAACCAATATTACTGCACAAGTCAGTAAGAATGTAACAGTTACTGATATATTTTAACCCACTCTTTTACACCACATTCGGAAATACACACAAACCAATAAGCAAAATCACTATTAAATTCACCTGACATGTTCCTGGGTCTATCGGCAGAAGCTGTAAAGCTAGACGAACTGGATAAGTTACTGCCAGTGAGTGGAGACAAGACCCTGGACAACATAGCCAGCAGGCTCTCCATGATGTTCACACACGACGGACCAGTCAGGGCACGCTGACCCAGGGCACTCAGCAGGACAAATACCCTGCAGAAATACAACACAGCATGTTTAAAAACGAGAATCGTAGTACTAAAAGATATATTTTTTTGGAGTGCAGGAGGTTGTAGAATCAACAGTTGTAGAATCAACATTTATGAAGGAATTCAAATTATTTTACACATTTAAATTTTTTTTTTTTAAAGTATTATTATTTTTAGTGGTTGTTTTATTGAAATACCTGTAAAGTTTCCATTGCGTGAGAATTATCATGTACTATTTTTCAATAAAAAATGACCAGACACAACACCTAATTACCTTTAAGGTAGCTAATTAATTTAAGCTGAATAAAAACAAAGGTGAAGTTCCACTTTATAATGAACTAAATATGACTGAAATATATTTAATATAATCTCCATTTTCAAATATCACTATATTATTATATTTAAAATAAAAAGTAACTACCTGTCCTGAGGAAACACTTGAGTATACTCGGAATTGAAGAATTCCAGCAGCATGGATCCGAGGAAGTTTCCCCACCAGGACTGACTTCCACATATTCTGGCGAGTAGGAGTCCTGTACAAACTTGAATTCTCCGCGTGCCCAGCAGACACAGATGTCTGAACAAGGCCTCACTAGACTGAGGGTTAAGACTGATGTAGAGAGGCAAGGGAGGCTGAGGTATGGATGGCACGTGGGTCGTCATACTGAGCAGTGTGTCCAGCAGATTCTCCAACATGATACGCAGTTTGTCCGTCGAGCACTGCTGCAGATTCTGGTCCAGACCGGCACTCTCCTGGTATTCACCCGTCCGTATTCCCAGCGCCCTCTGCAGTCGTGTGATCGCTCTCTGCGCCAGGTTTAGCTGCAGCTGGAGCTGTAGGCAATCCGAGTAGGACTGGTTGAGCGCCCAGTCCTGGTCGCCCTTTCTGTTCTTCTTCAGGTAGTACTGGACGTGGGACGTGGCGAACTGCCGGCTGTCGACGGCAGAGAGCATGTTCTCGAGGCGTGTGCGCACCAGGCTGTAGCGACAGTGTAGGTCCTCTTGCAGCGAGATGAACAGGCTGAGCTGCGTGAGGAGCTGGCTCTGACTCTGGAGCTCCATCATGTTGATGTAGCTGCTCGAGTGGCCCGTCTGGCTCGACAGGTACTCCTTCCATTCCCACGGCAGGATGTAGCTGTGACCATAGAAGGAACCGATAGGAATTCTCGACTTGGTCGTTCCTGTCCCATAACGACCCACTGTTGTAATCTGAACAAAAAGCAAACAAACAATAAACAAATAAAAAGATTATACAAAAACAAAACGCCCACCAACATCTCTCATCTACAGGATGAATATATAAATAAATGCAACAAACTTAATCTACTTTTTGTGTATTACAATCTATCTGAGGTTAAAAAGAAAGGGAATGTTTATATTTTAATTTAAATATGGCTATTTGGAGTTTAAAAACAACATATTACAAGAGGGAACCTGCTGCTATCAAACAGGCACCAAGGTTTCTTTTGTGTACCCTTTTCCATGGTTAGAACAGTATATATCATTGATTTTAATATACAAGTCATGTAACACTTGCTGGGATGACAAACAAAATCGGTTTTTAAAAGATTTAAAACTCAGCCAATCAAAAAGTCACAGTATATTTTCACTGTAAATTGCTTATCAGGTTGGCTGAATGCATCTTTACAAATTTCGGTGTCCGAAAATAGTAATTGATTGGACAGTAAAATGATTTAACAATCCTCTGTATGCAATTTAATGTATGCGATTTAAAAGTGACCAACAAAATGAAAAATAAAGCTGAACATGAAGACACGTACCTTCAGATATCTACAGATTGGAGACGGCATGATGTTGTTCATGACCAAAGTCCTCATGCCAATGTCCGAGGCCACAACCAGCCTCTGCCCATCAACCTCTTCACCCTGTATCCACACATCGATAGACAGAGAGGCCAGGTCCACACATGCAGGAATTATCACGTCTGTCAGAATGATGGGTTTACCAAAGTCTAGAGTGACGAATCGTCTCGCACCTGCAATTAGTTAACACCATTTGGGAAAGGAGAAACATAATCTTTTTAAGTGCACTGTCCATCACAGATACCTAGTCTAGTTAATGTAATACATTAACATCAAGTCAGGCAGAAAGTTGACTGTAGCCTGGAGCTATAATTGCCAATTCAAATTATGCAGTAAAATCCATTCAGCTAAACAGAGATTGATATGGTGTTCATATTTATTATAAATACCTAGGTATTTATAATAAATAATATGAATCTATATAGAAATTCGTTAGGTTTACAACAGTTATTTTGAGGTTTAAAAACTTTACCACGGACATATCTTGTGTTTAAGCTTGATGTCAAAAATCAATAGCAATTTGGTGAATTTGATCAGAAAATTTGTAGCAAAATTAAGTAACATTTCGTTAAACTGAATTATTTTTTTAATTGCTTTATACATACAAACAACAGTTTTTGAATTAGCGTTTTGTAGAATCGGTAATGCAAATCATTAAGGTCAGCTGACACACTAGACTTATAGAAAAAAATTCAAATTATTAGTATTATACATGGAATTCACCAAAACTTAAACAAAACACTAATAAAACAGAACTTGATTATTAGATGTATTTTCCATGACATCAGAGAAGCATACAATATTACAAGTGGTATAATTACAAGTGGTATGTATATAAAGCCAATGAAAGTACCTGAATGCATTCTCTCGATGACCAGGACTTGAGGAGGTGGTGCCTGTAGTAGAGTCTGAGGGAACGGCAACGACGACTTCGGTTGCTGGTGCTGTGTATTGGCTTGTGTTGTGCTAGGTGTTGATGCTGTGGACGCCTGGGTCGTGGCTGGGGGAGGCACCTGCTGCTGTTTAATGATGTCACTCTCACTGCCACCAGAAAACTGTAATAGTAATGTTTAAAAACTGCACTTCTGGAGGCATTGAAATAAGCAGTGTCTGGAAACCCATAGATTAAGAGTTGTAATTCATTAATGATCACAATTCGGGTGGGGTGGGGGTAAGGGGAAGGTATAAATAACATTTTTCAATATTCACCCCCCCCAAATTAAAAACAAAACAAAACCAATGTTACACAACTCATTTAACTTGTATAGAACTGCAGTTATGAACTAAAACCCCAAGTACTAAAGAGTACATTTTAAGACGGTCTTACCTTTGATACTGTTGGTGGTCCGACCACCTGAAAATGCCAGGTTTCATTGGGAGGTGTTACAGAGGGTGTTATCATGTTCGGTGTTGTTTTGGGGGTGGGTGGGAAAAGGTCTGGCGCCTTTGTTGGTAGGGGTGTGTGCATTGCCTCTGTAATAGCCTGCTCGATCTGCTTGTAACTGGGGTGCAGCTGTTTGGCATAGGTTTGAGCTAGTTTTTTCAGGGAATCGGCCATTGCAGTTCCTGACATGCTGCTTCCAGCGCCCATCAAAGGTGACGGGTTTTCCCCAAAGTTGATCGTTCCAGACATTCCTAAAGGACCACCTGTGGGAATCGGTGGGTTGGTGGATGTGTCCATTCTTTCAACACGAGTAGAATCACTTGTTGCATGACAGACGAAGTGTAGAGGTTCCGCCTCCAAAAGACCAAGCACATGACTTCGAGCGTACTCAATTTGAGTTTTCCCAGTTTTTTCCAGTGACAAGCTGAGCATCTCATAGAGATCTGGATCTTCTTGACTCTGCTGTGGTGTGGATGTATTGGAGCCAGCCGTTGAGCCGACTGTGCCTGCCTTGGATGCCTGAAGGGCAGACTGAGTGGATGAAGGGGCCTGCTTCAGGCTGGGAGGGTTCTCCACATCAAAGAGGTCGGGTTCAAATGGATGACCATACAAACCATATCTGAAATATGCAAATTGCGCAACATTTAAAATATCTATAGCCCAACTTAATTAAATTTAGCCAAATATTCTGAATAAAAAAAGAAAAAAAAAAGAGGAAAAAGACATAAAAATGTATCTCCAACTAATAGGGATACCGTAACAAAAGAATAATCAAATATAGAGGTCAGCAAGAAAAACTAATCAAGAAAATTTAATTTCAAAACTTCATAATCAGACAATATTTTTCACTATGGCAGAGTAAGCTATTTTATTTATATCTTGAGTAATGTTTTTACAATTTTCATGTAAATAAATCACATTTTTGTTATTTTCAAAACAGTTTTCTTTTCTTTTTAAGTCCAGCCAAGCTGCAATTATTGACAAAAAAAAGAAAACCAAAAAACCCCAAAAAGAACGAAAAAACACCACACTTAAATAATTGTTTTAAGCCGGAACGAGATTTAGTAGTTAATACATACCTGGCTTTTAGCAGAGCATGCATTGGCAAGGATCGTTCATGATACTGCTTGGCGATGGTGCCGAGAAGCTCTGTGCACGACTTGGATACACTGCCAATGTCCATACACTTGATGTGGTTGAGAAGAGTGAAGTACCACTTCATGGCTCCTGCCGACATGGCACACGGAATCAGGGGTAAACAAGCGAGAATGGACTGCAGTAGAAGGTAGCTGAATGTCGGTGCTAGATTAGGGTCTGCTGCAACCTTCACATACCTGTTAAATAACAAACACACAAAATCAATAACATGAAAGAAGCAAACAAGAGAAAACACTTCTGAAATATAATTAAATGTAAATTGGTGAATTAACCTATTTTTTAAAGTTATATAATGAACAACAAAATAAGCTATTTTTCTTTGGTAATTATCCTCCACTTACAAACAATAAAAATTCATTACTTAACTATTTTTATTAACTAAAAACACTTTCAAAACAGAATAAAGGCATAATACAATTGAAGTCACCCTTTTAACATTTTCCAATTTAAAAATTCAAGATTTGTAAAACAATCTGTAGTTAAACAATTGCCTAAGTGTCATTTCAGGCCAATACATTGATTACATGATTTACAAAGATTAAGTCATTTCTTACTCTGTCAACAGAGCGAACAGCCTGGCACACTTGTGGGCGGTGGTTCTCGAACCATCAATGAAGCAGGCTTTCACCAACTCTCTGAGCTGTTGTTGTATCACAGTCACTAAACACCGGCTGCCTTTCCTACATGGGAATAATACTTTTAGGAGAGTATGTAACACTTCAGCATAAAAACAAATAGCCAACAGAAAGTGTGAGTGTGGGGTGTGTGTTGGGCATAATTTTTTTATATATATATAAACATTAAATAAAATAATAGCCAGTGTTTTCTGGCATTAAACTCCTTTTAAATCAGATAGAAATACAGAACCATCATAAAAAATATTTAAACACACAGTAGACAGACATTACCTCTTTTGAGGATCACTCATTTGTATAGACGCAATCCATGACAATATATCCAAAGCCATGTTCTGAGCATGCTCCAAGCCCACCCCAGCGAGCTCGCTTTCGTTTGGCTTGGTGATAACTCCGGTGAGTTTTTCATGGAACGCCTGAAGATCTATCATAGCATTTCGCTGAGCCCTTTCTCTCAACACATGAGTCCGTTTCATCTTCCTCACAGTGACAGAAATTTCCTGCAGCCAGTCACACCCTTTCACATCAGTAAGCTTCTGTTTGGGAGCGGTGGCCGCTAGACGTTCTGTGGCACTCGTTCCAGGCATGTGGGGAACATTCTCAAACAAAGACTTAATACTTTTCGTCTTCGGTTTGAATGCAGAAGAAACAATGTTGGCTTTCTTCTTATTTTCCTACAGATTAAATAATAATAATAATAATAATAAAATAACAATGATTAAAAAAACAATTTAGTTAAATTTTCACAGTACTTTAAAAAAATAAATAGCACAAAAAAGTATTTAATTTGTAATCTATGTTAAAAATGTAGCATACTCATAGTAGTTCAAGAACTAAAGAAGAATACGAAGTTAGTTCTAGCTGTCAATAAAAACAAATGAACAAGACAATATTACCATATATCTCTTAAAACTACTTTGACTTTGATTTGAAACTCATTGTCAAAATTTACAGAAAACTTGACATCATTAGGTTCATGTATGCCCATCATGGTTCAACAATGTTTCAGTTAAATCGATGATATAATTGCATGTGCTACGGGAATTTCAATGTTGTTGAATTAAATCATTATAGCAGTTAATAGTTACAACATTACCACAACAAAAGACTCCAAACTGACAAACTTATATTAATAGCCAATATGTGGTAAAAAAAATCATAGTATATTCATATAAAACTATCACCAATTAACAGTCAAATCAGGAAAAAATACGTACATTTTGTATGTTACTACATGGTGTTATTTCTTTTACCCTACACAAAAATATTAAATAAATGAAGAAGAAAACTCTACCTTAGATGTTTCATCAGATGTGTTTTGGAATCCTTTAATGTGCAGCAGCAGGGACCTGGGTTTCGAGTTGAGCAGCTGGGGACTGGTGAGGGACACTAAGCCGCCACTTCCAGACAGATCCATGCAGTTGGATATCTTCACCGGCCCACACAATATCTCTGCGTTGTGCAGCTCAAGAAACGCAGGATCCAACACGTTGTTAATAAACTCTGGCTGCGAGGTGTCGGATGATGAACCTTCTAAAATGAAGTCAACTTTCTGATCCACGCTAATTGGCTCAGGCTGGTGCAGAACTTGTGACTTGCGGATGTTTCCTATATTTTGCTTTAGTAATGTGACCTCGATGTTTGGGTCAGAAGTACATACAGGATGCAGGGTGAACTTCAGGTCAACATGTCCCACGCAACAGGGTCGCGGGAGCACAATTTCCAACAAATGTTCATTCCAAGTGTTGTTTGCACTATTGATTAAAATAAATTAATAAAAAATAAAAATAAAGAAATACTTTTTCTTTCACATTAACAAAAAAGAATTACCAAACTTTCTTAATGAAGTGGGCGGTAAAAAACCCAAAGAAACTCTTGGCTTGATATTAAAACCCAAAGAAACTCTTGGCTTGACTTAATAATATAAATGATACCAAAAATGAAAACAGAATCTATCAGCTGTAGCAATATGTCAGTGGTGTTTAAATATTTACATTGCAAAGTACAAAAAGATAAAATGATCACCTAAAAGTTTAAAAAACAACTTATTATAACAAACTATAACAGTCAACCATGTGATGAATTGGTAGAAAACCAACCTGTCAGGTGTCAACTTCCATGTCCGGGTGTGTTGAGTAGCCTCCCCTTGTTGTTGTAGATGCTGTGGATGACGCCTCTGTTGCTGTTCCTGCTGAATTTCACTCCAACATGGTGGAACGGTAGCCGTGTAGCGGGGATACAAATTCTCAAACTGTATTAGACTGTGGAAACTTGACAGTACCTCTGCAGTCAAAGGACGTTTTGCTAGGAACTCTGTAATAAACATATTTTGATATATTACACATACGGTCTTGTAACAGCAATTTAGATAAAATCAAGAAATAAAAATTCATTAAAACCTTTTAAGCATAAAATCCATATTTGCAAAAACCCAAACACTTTTCCAGAAACACAGTGACATTCAAGGACTTTTGAGGTCAATGCAAACCTAGTTTCTTAACTGTTTTCAAATGATATTTTTTTGTAGCATTCCTGTTATTGGTAAACACATTTTATCATTTATTTACCTTACAAACAATGTCTGCGCTCAAACATTAATACATTTTTTAGAACAAATGCTTTCTGAATGATGATGCTTTAAAACTGAACTTAATTCACTGGTATGGAGGAATGTTTTATTAATGCTGTGTTAATATACTACCACTAATAGACTATTAACAAAAAAACAAAAAACAAAAAAAATCCTCTCCACTTGTATATATCAGGAAGTGGTGCTAACTACAAAGTCTCTACAAATACAACTGTACACAATGCATCAGTAATAAGGGAATATGAAATTAGGTAACAAAGGTAAAAACAGAAGACACTTGTGTCATTTCATACCTTGGCCGAGCTTGGCCATAGGCTGGTCTATGACATCCTCCAGCTTGGCCTTCTTGCAGACCGTGGCGTCGTCCTGCCACTCTTTGGAGCTGGAGCTGTCCAGTTCGAGTGGGCCATCCTGAAGGTCCGGACTCTGCTCAGAGATCTGGTAGAAGAGAAGCTTGCCACTGTTGGTGCAGCCGCATAGTCGCTCAATACCTGGGTGTAATTGTAGGTTGAATCATTAACAAAAAAAATAAAAAAATGGGACTATCTAGTTAGAAAATGAAATGTCTAGTTTCAACATTGTAATAAGTTGAGAATGGATGTTCAGGTTACCAGGTCAAGAAAATCAAGAATGGTGGTACTTCTCCACAAATTATTATTTAAACAAAAACTACACACCCTAAATTTCCATCAACAATTGTTTTATTATATCAAATATAAGATATACATGCAAGTGTCGGTACAATGGGAACAGTGATATGAATGCTTGTAATTTAGATGTGTGGATATGCTCATTTGAAACTTCACCTGGAATTATTTCCAAATGAAAAGGTCCCAACATTTACTTAACATTCTGACTACTATGATGTCAAGCAAGTCAACATACTGTACACTGTATTCAGTGCATTCCCCAATTCATATTTCCCACCAGTTTGAACAAGGCACTCACCAGAAATAATAATAGAACAACAAGAAATAAATTAATTGAGAGTATGGCAGCTTTAGTTTTTCAGTTTTCAATGGAAAATACCTGCCCAGGGATTTTGAGTTGAAAAAGTGGTTTTTAGCAATTATTTTTGCTTGACAACAATGGCGGAACGTCGCAGACATTTTCAGGAATCAATAGCATACAGTCAAATCCGCTTAATTGCATAGCCCCGGTGCTTGTCAAATTTATGCCAATAATAGGTATAACCGATTATCCGACAGAGCCCCACTTCCAGATTATAACCAACGGTAAACTTTACAAATGCTTTGTGGACAGTCTATCTTACTATTAACTGCAGAAAAGTGTCTGAATGCCGATAAATGTATGTTTCATTTGTTTATACATGTATTTTAAAATAATAATAAATAAAATAACAGTATAAATGTTGTAAGATCAAATATTTTCAATTTTGCATTGTTACAAATCTGTGGTTGTGTTTCTTGATGCTATGTCTAGCTACTAATATTCATGTTGCAGTTTATTGCACACGGCTTTTCCACAGTTCACACCAACTGTTCTAAGAGGTGTTGAGTAGTGAAACCGTGTTACTTGGCAAAGCGCAATTTGCAGGCGAAATATACATAGCTTAAATTAGCAACTGTTAATTGTCAACCGATTTCAGCTACAGTGTACTAATGTTACAGTATATTTTGTTAGAAATGCTATTGTGCATTGAACAAAATATAACAAGCGTAGTGTTTATTTTGCTTATTTTATTAATTAATTAGAAAATTAAATATATTTAATAATGAATAAAATTACTAACACGATGTAAGCAAGACCTGTGCCTGCCCCTCCTCTCCCCTGTAGGAACCAGGGGAGAGGCCTGTGCCCGCCCTCCTTCCTCCACCACAAATGTATGTGTTTTTTCCTATTCCATATACAGATTAAAATCTGGATTATCACCCCCCCCCCCCCCCCCCCCAAACTAGACCGTGCCTTCCCCACTCCAGATGTCATACCTATAGGCCTGTAAGCATCTTATTCTAGAAACAAAGACCCAATATGAATGTTGTAAAAATAATTTATTTGGCTTTGAGTTAAAAATATTTTTATCTGCAAGTCTGCTGTAAGTTCATCAAGGGTCAAACCTCTTGAAAGAAAAATACAAATGATTCAACTCAAATGTAATAACATGAAATCAAAGTCCCCCCCCCCCCCCCCCCCCCCCCCCCCCAATGCAGTGTAACAGATTAAACTTGTCAATTTCACTCTGGCTGGCAGTTGCTTTGATGTAGCCTTCCCAAGTGAAAAACGAAAATGATGTTTATTTCTTTCATGGGGCCTTCTTTCACTTGCTATCACATAGACTGACTGTAAACTGTTGAGTAGCTGTAACAATTAATTAATTGACAACTAGTAATACACTGAAAAGGCGTGGACAATTGGGTTAGTTCATAGTTGTGAAAATTTTACCTCAGACATGGTAAGTGTCTCTCTGTTGAAAACAATGCTAGTGATGCAGTTAGTTGCAGTTTTTATAAGGTTTTTTAAATTATTGTTTTAACATAAATAAATAGCAGTGATAATTAATCTTAACTTAAAATACAGTGGTTCAAAAGTGACATACAAAATACAGTAATATTTAATTATCTTTATTAAATTTATTCTAGGACACAATTGCCTTGGACAAGTCTATCTTCCAGTGTTATCAATCGCTTTAAGCTAGCGCATGCGCACATAAAAATAACAATGGACTATTTCACAGCCGTAGAGAGGTTTTTGTGTTCTGTCAACGTAGTACCGTTGTCAGTATTGTTTTAAGTAATTTTGTAACAAAGGACAAATTACACTGAAATCCTGCCATCAAGACCTAAATGATGCAATAATGGTCCCAGGATTACTGCAATAAACACTTGAACACATTGCTATAAGCACTAGGATGAGTCTTGTTGCGCGAGATGTCAACATTGTACATCGCCAGTTTTAGTAACCACTTTTACTTTTTCTTCTTTTAATATTAGTTTTTAATGTGCAGCCGAATTATATGCAACTAACCAATTTATGCTATAAAGTGGATTCGACTGAATATCGAAAATCACAAAATATTGGGATATGAATCTTAGTTCATTTCCAAAAAAAGTTCTGGTTAAAAACCCTAGTTATTGAGAATAATGGACATAAATACTGGACATCCAGCCACAAATGTCCAGAAGTAAATATAACTTATTTTATTTTGTGCCTAATTTTAATCAACATTAATTGATCTAAAATATCATAAAAATTAGAGAAACTAACAAAAATAATACTTACCAGTTCAAATATAAACTTTACTTTGTGTATTTCTAAAACATTTAAGTCAAAATATATATAAGTAAAATTTATAAATTTGTAACCAAGGACTTTACCATAGATTCTAACTAAAGACATACAGACTGAATTAAGAAGCAGCTTACCGATACAATAGGTCAGTGACAAAAAGGTATCATCTTCTGGTGGTTGTATCTCCGACAACAGCTTCATATCAGCCAGATTGAGGAGCCACACACTTCCGCTCTTCAGCGTGACTGCCAGCTGCCCCAGACATGGCGACGGCTTCACCTTACTGCTGGAGACCACGTTAGTAAAACGGGCCGCAGTGTTTACCAAATCGTCATCCTCCGCCTGGTCGGACATCTCCTGCGGCAAAACCAGCACCTTGGTGACAGCGTTACTCAACTGTTCGATACCATGCACGGCCACGGGAGTTTCATTCAGTGTCACCCACACGTCATTGAAGATTAGCTTGTACACGAGAATGGCACCCCCGCAGTAAGTGTCATGGTAACCGTTCGCGGTTCCATTGGGCTGTGCTGGATGAGAGTTCTCCATCACGGAATCCTCTTCCGAAGATTCGGAAGTAATTTCAGATTTTGGAGCAAGAACTACTATCACATATTGCTTATCAATGGAGGGAGTAATTGAGTGCACTTCCAGATACTCTTTCTGGAACTCCACCGGAAATTCTACACATTGCAGCACCATCCCGGCTTTCGGTCCATTCGGCACCGACTCTTCCACCTCCTCTAGCTCCTCCAACTGAGGCTCCACAACATGCGGGTGGCTGTTCGACTGGTAAATGGTAATCGAGTTTCCAATATGATTCACTGTGACTCCCTTCGGAAGGTGATGAATGGGATTCTTGAACTTGGGTTGAACCGGTTGATTCGGAGCCGGTGTGAAGCCGATAATCTGAATATCTGGATCAGCCCACTGATCATTCTCCAGGAACATCGTCCAGTCGGGATGCATGGATGAACTGCTGCCAGTCACGACAACCGTGTTTTCTCGTGCCATGTTGGCCTGAGTGCTGTCCGTATTATCGTCTTTCTTCACAGGCCTCGGTGGGGCCGCTTCTGGCGCTGCTACAACTAACAGATACGGAATCAGATTCGTCTCGGGCCGCACGAAGTCACTGCCGTGGTCAGAATTAGTGATAATTCTGGAATGTATGTCACTACTGACGACCTGGTTCACCTGGTTCATCAGCTGCACGGCCTCGCTCCGGCCGTTGGTTGTTGTGGACATCTCATTGTCCTCGCTCCCAGACACACACTTGGTCCTCCTCAGCGACACACCACACAACAGTGTTGGCTGGGGAATTAATCGCTTATCACATTTTGAGGTCTGCAGTTTGTTAGAGCTAGAAGTAGCTCCTTCGGGTTTGTCCAAACCTTTCACCGTGTTATCCACAACACATAGAGAATGCACAAGAACATCATCCGATGGTCTGGCTCTTTGGGTACATGGTGGTATATCTTCTGTTAAAAAAGAAAGTCAAGATTAGATACAAGGAAATAATTTAAGAAGAGTATGGTTAATTTCCAATCATATATTCCAAAACATATTCACAATAAAAACCGAAAGAGATGAAATGAAATAACAATTCTAAAATTTAACTATTAGTAAATTACTCATCAACTGAAAGTCACTCTAAATAAATTATCCATTTATCACATTATCACAGAATCTGTATCTTCCACAAGAATGTACCCTATGAAATTACAAACAGTCATTTGATAACAATATAAGTCTGTAAGTTTCATACATACACAGTTTAATTTAAAGCATATGTATAATAAATTCATTTCTAAACTTTAATAGGTCTGTATGTTTTAAATATATATCATAATATAAAAAAACCTTTACCATAGGTGCTATTAAAATCAGAATATTTAAACCAGTTACCGTGAACTTCAGAATCATGTAGTGACACTTGTTGAAGTTCGTCAGAAACCGCACAGCATTCAGAACTTCCTCCTACTTTACACTCACTACCAGATCTAGACAACCTAAATAAAATGACATAAACAAATGCAATAAAATCACCATATTAATAGATAAGTTTAAATTAGAGACCAATATATACAGATATACACAAATAAATTTAATTTATTTGCCTTTTTTCAATGACTTGACAAATATTTATAAAATCTTAACATTTTGACAAGGTAGTCATGTCATTTGCTTTGAAATTAACAAATACTGTTGGGTTAGTGTGAACTATTGCATCATTTATTATTCAGAAAGAAATCTTCATAACATTTGAGATATCTACAATGATTTTATGTCTCCAGGCAAGGAAGTGATCTAAACACTGTGTGACCTGGCAATCCATAATAATAAATGTCAACACTATGTGGTAACTTTTAACATTTCCACATGCTGGATAAACAACAGTATATATTTCCTGATGTCATCTGCAACAAGCTATACACAATAAATTCAATGCTACTGCATTATCATATCAACCATATTTCTAATCTTTAAATTTAACCCTCCTTAGAGGCAAAAGAATACTACAAAATTCTTACTTTTTTTTTTCAACACAAGAGCCAAAATGTTAAACCTTATTTTACTATTTAGAACAGTATGAATTTTCTGACCATCACATACCAGACTTTGATATCCTGTGACTACCCTTGCTAATATAGGTACAACATGATGACATAGCTTGTTGTATGAAAGCAGCTGACAATAACTAATATGAATTTCAGGTGCTCTGTAGACAAATATCCAACGAGTATTTATTCTTTGCTTACTACATGTATTAAATTCATATCATTAAAACTGTAAAGTATGTTCTTCAATCTGACGTACAGACTTATTTACTCAAAGAGAACAATAATAATAATAATAATAATAATAAAAAATTTAAATTACGAATGTGAACTGAATTGTAGTCAAAACTCACTTAGAAGCCAACTTGCAGGGGCCACAAAACAAGGGTGCCACAGGGGCAATGCCACCTCCCCAACCTTTCATTTCCTTATTATTGTGCCCAGAAAGCTGGAAATGAAGTGTTTGAACACCCGAAAAAAACTAATTCTCAGGGAAGCATACCCCCCACCCTCTAATAGGTTCAGGCAATCAAATTTCTATTCTCTGGACCATCATACTATGCCACCACCCCCCCACCCCCAAAACTTTCAAATATACTCTGTAGGCCCAAACATCATAAACAATCAATATGTGTACTAATGTAGTGATGTCAACGAAACACCGTGTCAAACCATTTTGGATTGGTGATGGGTCAAACTAAAGCAAACCAATTACAAGCACTCTTAATTAACCAACCTTGATGGTAGTTGTCATCAAAAAACCGTGAAATCAACGTCTGGTTACCAAGAAAATTAACTTGTATAGTATGGTGGTGGTGTCCTGGTTAAGCCATCGGACATAATACTGGTAGGTACAGGGTTCGCAGCCCGGTACCGGCTCCCACCCAGAGTGAGTTTTAACGACTCAATGGGTAGGTTTAGGGTTCGCAGCCCGGTACCGGCTCCCACCCAGAGCGAGTTTTAACGACTCAATGGGTAGGTGTAAGACCACTACACCCCTTTCTCTCTCACTAACCACTAACAACTAACTCACTGTCATGGACAGACAGCCCTGATAGCCGAGGTGTGCCCAGGACAGCATACTTGAACCGTAATTGGACAGCATGAAAATAAGTTGAAATGAAATAAATGAAGTATGTAGGGTACTGAATTTGTGACAACATATTGTATGCAGTATCTAGATACTCGATGAGCTTGTTATTAATAGTAACAAGCATTCTGAGAGTACTGTTAAAGCAATACATGCTCCTTACCAAGTCTAAGAAATTTTCATATCTCCTAAATTCTAGGACCATAACTTTATGAAACACAAGTAAACTGTCATGAAAGTCAAACTTTATCATAACAGTACATGATAAAGCTATACCAAATTTCAACTTAATATTTTGCAGCATTGTGAAAAAAAGATACGGAAAACTATATGTATGACAGACAAATGAACAGACAAAAGGACAGAGACAAAACCTATAGTTCTCTCTAGTTGGACAGGTC